>NW_028261389.1:55609118-55759118 GCF_051295495.1 Thamnophis sirtalis | reverse complement strand
TGTTTGTAGCACTTACCTAAAACCCTGATGTCGGCTTCTCAATTCATTAATACAGAAAACAAGACAGCAGTAACTGTTATAGGAAGAAATTCAAGATGATCTTAGAATAGAAGAATTAGAAAGATTAAAAAAAGTAATATGATTTTTCTTCTTAATTTCAGGGAAATAGTCTATAATGTCTGAAACTTTTTTATACAGCAAAAAGTTGTGACTAATTGAATTAGACAAATAGAAAGACAATCTAGTGGGCGCTAAACTTTTGATATTATTGTTAGCACATTATAACTAAGGACTAATTGAAATTAAAATATCTACTTATTTTAGCAGCCCAATTGCATTAGTTCCTATCAGTGTCTTGCCTTATGGACTTTAATCTGTTCCAATGGTAATAAAAAGTCTTAGCTTTATCTAATAGCATCAGGATAGAAGAAACCATTTGATCATTCAGAGTATTACTAATATAAAAGGTGGGTTAATTGCATATATTTCAATACTGGGCCCAATTAGTATATTTACTGATTTTAAGTATGCACAGTTGGAAATAAATAAGCATGGATTTTCATGGTTATCCTCAATACAGGTTTCATTAAAGTTAAACAGAAAAACAAAAATGAAAAATAAAAGTATTCAAAACTTCCAATCATTTTATTAGAAGATAATTTCCCCATTTTCCTTGGGAATACAGATTTTCCGCCCTGCATTTAAAGAAGCTTGCTGAATTAAAGAACTGAAATGATAAAGGCGTTATGCTTTAACATTATTTTCTCTCTCCTACACTTGTTAATGCATTTATATTTAAAGCAGTTTCCTTGGTTTTGAACTGCCTTCATATAAAGAAACCAAATTATTAATTTATTTACTATAGCAGTAACTTGTCAATAATTATGGCTACATGCAAAAACCCAATGCATAGCATTATATTTTATTCTGTGATTATTCAAAAATAATTTTTAAAATTATAGTACGCTTATAAAGAATGAGTTAAATTTACATAGCAGAAGTATATTTAGTAAAAAGATTCAATGCTAGGCTAAAAGATCTGAGGAAAAACAAAAACTTCTATTCCACTTATAAAAATCAAGTTCATAGCTTATATTTATATGAACTGTAGCTCTGCCTCTTTCCAGTTTCACTACACATCTGCACATTTAAATCTCGTTTTTCAAAGCACATTAAATCAGTGCTGCTTTAAAGATTTAATTTTGATACATATCTAAAATATTTCTAAATCTATTATTCTATCAAAACTTTTTTAAAAAAAACGTTCAATATAAATTAGAAAGAGGTAAGAACACATAAAATATCCCACAATGATAAGAGAATATTGAAAAAATTAGCATGCTTTTTTTACTGATACAGTAATTGTATAAGTAATTGGAATTGGAATAGATTTATTTAGGAGATTAAAAACATCATCATCGATATAGTTTAATTATAATTCACATGATATCTTGCTTTGGCCCCAAAAGAGAAGCTCTCTGGAATTGGAGAGCAATGGTGGAATTGAAGAAGAAAGATTATTTGCTTTCTTGAAATAAATAAATAACATCTCCCCAGACTGAAAATGCAGCCACTGCTTGTATACACAAGGCTATGGCATTGATAAAATCTGTGCACTCTAATTCTTCAGTGCAGATCCAAAGTACAGCAAGAGATTAAACACTGCAACTGCAGCTCACTTTCTGTCTCTTTCCAGTTCAACCACTTAATTAGGATAAAGTTCAATGGAATTTCCTTCCCTTATGTGTCACAGATTCAGGTCCAAGTAAATATTGAATATTTACTTCAGGTCTTTTTAAAATAAATCTGTGGTTTTTGTAATTATTAGCTTAGGAAATACATTGTTAGTCCTATACTTTAAAATTTATAAACAGAATCCTGCTCTATAATGGCTCATGATTATGTTTTATTATTAGTGTATATATTTCAGTAAAATGGAATTTAGAATCATAAATGAATTTACACAGAATGGTATCCTTCCGACATAGATATTCCTATAGTCATTATTTTCTTTCTATGAGGGCATATATAACATTTTGCTATTTATTCAAACCAGAAAAGTTTATTATGTGAATAGATCCCTTCAACCCTTTAAAAACAAAATGAAACTATCTTTGTAGCATATATTCGTGCCTTAAATTATTATTACTTTTCCACTATATTTCAAACTGGAATATACAAGATTTGTTTTATATAATTAAATAAAAATTGAATCATTACAAGATTTGCATTTTTCTTGAGATTGAAACCTCTTTGTGAATTTTTTTTAAGAAATAAGCTTTTATCTAAAGAGTTCTTGAATTTTAATCAACCAATAACAATGTTATTGTTGGATAGGTAATAATTGTCTTCATATAAACTGAAAAATATTATTTGGGATGATTAATATACAAAGCTGCATTATGCATGTGGGAGTGTTGATGCACAATTTTTAGTTCTAATGTTATTATGTAATTGAGAGAACATGTTCATTTGCTCTAATAACTACTAAGATGCACTTAATAAAATGAAATGTAATAATACTTGTAATTTAATCTATTCATGGAAGTAATTTTAAAAATCTACTATTCTCCTTAATGTAGATAACGTTCATAATTTATAAAGTGTTGTGATGCCGAATTGACAATACCATTGTTTTTTTCCACTCTGAGATGATTCTGCAGCCTTCATTATCTGCATACCAACCTCAGGATTATCAAGGGCAAACAAAAGATAATTAACACCAGAAATAGGCAAATGCAGCAGCTAGTGACTGAGGTTTTTCATTTAATGCAGTGCCCCAGAAAAACCAGGGAAACGAAGTAAGTATTAAAATGAAAACCATTTTTCCCCATGCAGAAAATACATTTTATACATATTTAAATCTCAACACTTAAAATGATATTTTGGTTCTAAAGACTATTTCTCAAAAGACTAATTGCCATAATCTCCATTTACCACCTGTGTTATGTGTATAGAAAAAAATGAAAGTATTATTAAAAATAGTAAATTTCTATGCTTTATACTAAACTATTGTCTTCAGTAGCAGTCTCACATTGAGGACACCTCTGTTATATTTTCCACATGATTTTTAAAATTGACTTCATTTTTCAGGAGCTCATTTCTCATATAGTTAAACAGACCAAAGAGCAACACCCACATTTTGAGGAAAGTATCAGCAGTTAGAACAGTTAATGCAATACCTGGATAAGAAAGATTGAGTTGTTACAGTGTCTGTGAATACGTTTTATGTATGCATTCATTAGCACTATGTAATATACAAAATTGCATTTATTTTAGTAACAGCTTTGTAAAGAAATAAGTACTAAAACTTGGGAACTTTCATATAATACATAAAAAATTAAAAGACTAACAAAAGAAGGATTTGAAAAAAGACCTGTATTTCTCAGTATCCTGTGTTGCAACTGACTTGGCTTTTTGCAATAATTTCTTACAATAGGATCTTCTTCTCTGCTCCTCTGAATACTCTGAACCCAGTGATACTTTGAATAAAATCTCTAAATTACTTATTGTATGTGGGACTTACTCTAACATTAATTCATATGAAATTTGCTGCAGCAAGAAAGACCATTGTCTTACCTGAATGGTAGTTCTCTGTGCGCAGCGGGAGAATCTAAGCATGGGTTCAACTTGTCTATCTGCCCAGTGACTGAGTTTTTTTAAGAGCTCTGGCCATGCCTCCTTGGCTCAACTACTTTCTCAACAAAGTTTCTCAACGAAGTTGAGGACCAGAAGATTTGTGATGATGTAAAATTTGCTTTGAAGTTTGTTCATGAGTGGACGCTGGACCCAAGCCAGGGATTGGATTGTCCCACAGCGCACAGAGAACTACCATTCAGGTAAGACAACAGTCTTTCTCCTTTGCGCTGCTTGTAGAATCCAAGCATGGGATATACCCAAGCTTAGTGTCTCAAGGGCGGGAGATAGGTTGGCCCAGGGTCCTGTCCGCCTCATGAACCCTTTGAAGGGCCTGTTGCCCAAACGATGCCTCACCTGAGGCGAATGTGTCCATCTTATAATTCCTGACAAAGGCAGCTCTACAAATCTCCTCCACTGATTCTTGCATAGCCAAGCGGCCATAGTGGCTGCGCTGTGAGTTGAATGAGCTGTATTCCAACTTGGTACCTGTCTGGATTGATGTTCGTAAGCCATTGCTATGCAGACCCGTAACCATCGGCCAATTGTGGAAGGAGTCACCTTTTTGCCCATGGAAGCAGGCTGGAAGGAGACAAAAAAAAGATTCAGTCCGTCATTCTTTTAATGAACCAGTGAATTGCCCTTCTGACGTCCAATTTGTGCCATCGTTTTTCAGTAGGGTCTCTGACGTCTGAACAAAAATCCTGTAAAATGACTTCCTGGGACCTGTGAAACCAGGAGTTCACTTTAGGCATGAAGGATAGGTCTAGTCTCAGAATGACCCCGTTCAGTTGGATGATGCACAAGTTCTCCCAGGTGGAGAGTATCCCCAGCTCTGACATTCTTCTTGCAGAGGTGACAGCCACAAGGAAGGCGACCTTAAAGGTCAGAAGTCTGAGACTCATTGTTTTCAAGGGTTCAAATGGTGCAAAAATAAGGGCTTATAAAATAATTGAAAGAGCCCATGTGGGGTATCGATGAACTACCAGTGGACTCAGATTCGCGGTTCCCCACAGAAAACTGTGCATTTGTGGATGTTGTGAAAGAGGGTGCTTGATGTCAGTCCTCAGGATCGTGGACATAGTGGCCACCTGCCTTTGGAGCGAGTTGGGGCGAGACCCCTGTCAAGTCCGTGTTGCAAAAAATTGAGAATCTGAGAAATGGAAGATGAAATAGGGTCAATAAATCATGCAATAAATCATCTGCAGAATGCGGCCAAGGATGTGTTGTAAATGCGATTCATGGATGCCCATCTCGAAGCTTGGATGGTCTTGTTAACCAGCCTGGAGAAGTTGTCCCTTCTCAGGATGACCATCTCAAGTGCCAGACGGTTAGCTGGAGCCACTGAGGCTCAGGGTGGAGCAGCAACCCCTGGCTGAGAGAGATCCTGTCTTGGGGTAACCTCCAGGATTGGGAGATGGATAGGGTGGTCAAATCCGCAAACCATGGGCATCTGGGCCAATGTGGAGTGACTAGTAGAACCTCTGCTTCCTCCGCAAGCACCATCCTGATCATCCTTGGGATGAGGGGGAGGGGAGGCATACAGGAGGCCAAGGACATTCCCTCTGCTCCTAGAGTTTCAATTTCAATTTAATAAAATTTGTATGCTGCCCACTCCCTTGGGACTCTGGGCGGCTAGAGTCTGGAACCTGGAGAAAAATCTCAGGAGTTAAGTATTCTCTGGTTGGGCAAACAGGTGGGCAGACAGCTGATGGAAGATATCTGTGTTTAAATGTTTTATTCATTTTCATTTTCAATTTTGTACATTCACTTATATACTGAATATTTGCAATAATAATAATATAATAATAAGAAAAGAAAAACCCCAACCTAAACACAACTCATCATAAACCCAACCTATCACTTTCATACACCCCTTCTTCTCCCCCTCCAACTTTCCTTTCTCCCTCCAACGATCACCCCTCTTACTTCCCTTTCCCCTCCTATCTTCCTTTCTCGCCTTCCTCACCCTCCTTCCCCTCTCATCCTCCTTACAATCCCCTCTTCCTCCCTCCTTACTTCTCCCTCTTCCTTTCCTCTACTTCTCACTATGGTGCATTTCTCTATTCCTTAATCTATTCAGTTACTAAAAATTACGCTAAAAAGAAAAAAGAAGGGAAAAAAATAAAAAGAAAAAAAAGAGAAAAATAAAAAGAAAAGATAAGGATCAACAGTATACAAGTGTATTCTTCTTATTCTATATATTGAAACTATATCTCCACCCACCCACCCACCCCCAATGAACCCCCCTCCCTAATCCCCTCCGACTTCCCAGGTCCCACACCCGGCACAGTTCAGTACCATTCACCTTCTAAAATATCTTATTAACAATAATAATGAAAATAAAATAAAAAGAACACTCCGAAAAAGAAAAAAAACGAAAAAGTAAATTAAAAAAAAATTAAAAATCTTTTGCATTATGCTCAGCCTCCCATCATTCTTAAAATTTAAACAGTATAAATCATTCCATTTATATTTTGTCCTCGTCCCTTACTTCTTTGATATTTACCCCCATCTTCCTGTAGACTCTCCAGATAGCCTTTCTTAACCTTATATTCAAATATTAGTTTATACAAGAATCAATTTATCTTCAAATACAGAGCAGTCTAATCATACTTTCGCTACTCATCTTCCTACCCTTCGTTTCTCATCTCCATTCCTCCCAAGCCCAAATTCCATAAGATTAGGATCTCGCTCTTCACTTTAAAATCCTGAGCTTTTTATGTTATACTTCAAGCATGTAAATCCGTAAAATGTATGCCCAAAATCCATACCACTTCATTCAATCCCAAGATCCCTTCATCGATATCCCGCTCCACCTTCCCTTCTGCCCCGCTCCTCCCGACTCCATTCATCCCAAACCGCAATTCAAATAAATCTTAGTCCCCGCTTTCCTCACAAAAAACAATTCATGCGCAGTTTGGATTGAGATTCAAATAAGTCTTATAAAAGTCCCGTATAATATCTGTCCAAAATAAGCAATGCTTCTTTCCATTCCTCATCGGTACACAGCTTTACCATTTCATACCAAACAGAAATCCTAACAGAAATCAGTCCAAGAGCTTAGAAAGTATTTTAAAGACATCGCTGGATCTATATTCTTTACTCTTCTGCCCTTCCGGAAAGAGAAGGCAACCCTCTGCCTTATAACCACGTGTCCCGCTGCTTTGAAGATATGACTAAATCCTCAGTTTCCGCTCTTCTGCCTCTCCAGTAGGGGGAGAACAACTCCCTCCTTCTTGTAACCAAGTGACTTGCTGCTTGTCTTTCCTTCACCTTGTCCTTCCGCATTTCCGAGTGAGTCAGGAAGCCCCGCCTTCAGAGTTTTATAATAAAAGTCCCGAGCTTCCGAAACAGAATTAATACGAAATCTTTGATTTTCGAGTGTAACTGTGATTCCAACTGGAGCTTCCCATTTATACTGTATTTGACGATTTCTAAGTTCTTGGGTTAAAAAAGTATAGCCTCTCCTTGCTTGCAGCATCTGGAGCGGGATTTCTTTAAAGACAAACAAATCATGGCCATCGATTCGGAGCCTGTTGTTGTAAAACTTTTGGGTGATCGCATTTCTGGATTCTCTTGTGAAAAAGTATATAATTATGTCTCTTGGAAGCTGTCGTTGTTCTGCTACACACGAATTCTGGCGATAGATTTTTCGAATATTCCAATCAAAATTGAATCCCGGACCTCCCACCGCTTGGCTGAAAGCTTCTACAAACGTCTGTTTCAAGTTCTCTCCTTTCTTTTCGGGCAGTCCTCTGACTCTTATTGCAAACGCCTTTCTGTTATAATTTATCATTATAAGTTGTGTTTGAGTATCTCTAATCTCTTGTTGTAATGCTTGGATGTTGGAAGTCAAATTAGAATTAGCCTCCTCCAAAGTTTCCAGTTTAGTCTCCATTTCTTCAATATAATCTGTCAAAGTAGACGTAACTTCAAACATATCCGCCTTTATTTGGGCAATTTTAGTCTGTATTTTATCGCATAAATCCAGCACAAATTCTTTGATTTCTTGTTTAAAGTCATTGAGTATTTGAAAAAAAAGCTCCTGTGTCAAGGAATCTCCAGTAGGGGGTGTAGGAGGCAAAGGCAGCGATTTACTAACAAGTTCTTTAAGCACATGCGGGGGGGATTTTTTTGCCTGCTTAGACCTGGGAGGCATTATAGATAAAAGCTGAGAATAAACAGATAAACAGTGTCTTCACTTGGTCAGTTCTCAATAAATTATTTGTAGATTTTGCTTGTTAATGAGTAGCAGTCTCCGGGGAGATAAAGCCGGTTAATTACGTCATCAATCACCAACACAGTAAAAACGCCATTTTGTAGCCCGGTTGCACAAAGAAGTTTCAAAGGAAAAACAAGGCTGGTGTTTAGATAGTTATAAAAAAAAAACATCACAGGAGTAAGACCCGCTCGTGTTAGCCTTAAGTTGCTTTAAGCAATTTATCATTGTCCTGAGGGGGGGGGGGTCGTCTGTCTAGGGCTGCAAAAAGGCAGCTGCGAGGAACTGGCTGGAGATAAGAGCTCAGTTACGCTGGATCTCTTCTCCGTTCGCAGCCCAAAAAAAAAAAGAAAAAGGGCTGTGAACTACGAATAAATCCTAGCACCTGAGCTTCTGCCTGCCCCTTTCTGCCAGAAAGGGGTGATATCTATTGATCTTAATTAGATATACAGACCAGAACTCTGAGAGGGGCTCCGTTGAGCTCCTTCGGCGACAGGCTCCTCCCCCAGGAAGTCCAAACTGATGGAAGATATCTGGATGGAGATGCCATTCCATGTGGTCTACAGTGGTCCTGCTCAGCTAGTCCACCTGGACATTGGCTGTTCCGGAGATACATTCTGCTCAAATGGAGAGTTGATGGGTTTCCGCCCAAAGGCCTAGTATCTCTGCTTCCTGCATCAAGGCCTTGGAGTGGGTGCCTCCTTAGCAGTTCATGTGTGCCTTGGTGGCCACATTGTCCATGAGCAGGAGAGCATGTTGACCAGCTACCTTCTCCTGGAAACGATGGAGGGCTAGATGTGCAGCCCTGACTCCCAGCCAGTTGATGTTGTTCTCTAACTCCTCTTGCAACCAACGTCCCTGTGTCATCTGAGACTGTAGATGGGTGCCCCAGCCGAATAGACTGGCATCCGAAGTCACGGTCACACGGATGGGTTCCTTGAATAGACACCCTTTCTCTATGGCAGAAGAAATCCACCAGAAGAGCGACCAACAGACTCTCAGGGGCAACCTGAGATTGAGATTTTTGATGTGGCAACCAGAACCACTGCAATGATCGGGCACGTAATCTTGTCCACAGGACGACTGAGATACAGGAAATCATCTTCCCCAGCAGGCAGAAAAAAAGAAGCAGCGGTGCCGACCACTGCGACCAGATTGAGGTCACTAGTGTCCTTATGCTAGAACACCAGTCTTGGGAGAGTGATATCATGCAAGATATTGTGTCTATTACTGCCCCCAGTAATCTATTACGTGCAGTTGACTTTTCTCCATGTTCACAGAGAAGCCGTGTTTCTGTAATGTCAGAATTGTGGTGCGCAGATCCTGCTGCACTTGGAGGGGGGATGACTGGATGATGATGTCATCCAGGTAAGACTGCAGGTGCACCAGTCGTGATCTGAGGAACGCTGCAACTGCCACCAGTAGTTTCGTGAAGGTCCTGGGGGCCGATGACAGGCCAAATGGCAGAGCTCTGTACTGGTAGTGGTGCCCTGCATAATAAAAGGAACCTTCTGTGGGATGGGTAGATGGGAACATGCATCTCTTTGAGGTTTATGGATGTTGGATCTCCTTCCTGAATGTAACCCAAGATGGATTGTAGGGTCTGCATTTTGAAGCGCTTATACACTATGTGGACATTGAGCCATTTGAGGTCTAGGATGACTTACCACCACCCCAAACTCTTTGGAACCAAGAAGAGTATTGAGTAAAATCCTAGGCCTTCCTGACCTGCCAGAACCGGTTCAATCACCCTGATGTCTAATAGGTGTCAGATCTCAGTCTCTATGAGACCCCTCTTTGTGGAATCTCTGGGACTGAGGAAGCTTATGAAGTACCATGGAGGAGGAGATATAAATTCCAGAGTGAAGCCTAGCCCCACTGTCTGCAGAACCCACACATCTGTGGTGGTGTTTTCCCACTGACTGAAGGAAGTCTGCACACAACCACCAATGGGAAGTTTGCAGTGGGAGTCACTTGGCCCTCTGAAAAGGTCTGTTTCCAGGCCCTTAGAAAGGCCTCTTGCCGTAAGGCTGTTGCCTGCCTCTATCCTGGAAGGATCTCCTGATACCTATCTGTCCCCTGGGAATAGGTTCACTGAAACTGGGAGGCAGGGAGCCCAGAATCAGCTGGGCGAAAGGGTTGTCTGCGAGTGTAGGACAAGGCCCTGTGGTCCGCCCACCTGTAACTGTATGGCAAGAGCTTCTTTTTGTCCTTGGTCTCTACTAACACCAGGTCAAGGGCCTCCCCAAAAAGGTTGTCTCCCTTAAAGGGAGCTGAGGCTAGAAGCCCTTTTTTACCTCATGTTTGCCTGCCAGTGGCATAGCTATGTGAGTCTCCGTGAGTTGACATTAGATGCTAAGGCTCATGACATGAATTTAGCCGGGGCGTTCTCATAATATTCTGTGGCAGCCACCAGATTGTTTACATCCTGGCAGAGCCTAGTGTCCTCAGAGGAAATTCTGGTCAGCAGTTGGCGGAGCCAGAGGAGAGATGCCCTGTTGAAAAATGATGCCGAGGTAGCCGCCTTGATTGCCCAGGCTGAGGCCTGATGTATCTTGTGGTAGGAAGGCTCCACTTTCTTGTCTTCCACCTTCATACCCTCCATCAGATCTGAGGGAATGAGGGCCAAAGACATCAGAGTGGCCACCGAGCCGTGTATCTTGGGCTACTGAAGCAGCTGTTCTAGGTCTGAGTCTACCGAATAAAGTCTTTTATCGCTCCCACTTGGAGCAGCCACTGAACCAGGTTGTGTCCATTGATGTTGGACAATGTCAATGAACAACTGAGGAGAAGGAATTACATCGTGTTCTGTTGGAGGCTCAGTGAATAGCTGTTCACTTTGATCCTGTGGCTCCTTAGGCAGTTCTGAGGAACAGCCCGCCACCCCATGTTGATAATTGACCTGGCCTTATAAAAGAGGGACTTAAAGAGGGCTGGCCGGAAAAGGTGGGTCTATCTGGGGCCATGACCTCATCCTCTGAAAGTTCCTGGTCTACAACCTCCTCCTCCCCTGCTAGTGAGTCCTCACTGCATACTGATGGTCTAGGAGAGAGGTTCCTGTGGGGTAAGCAAATCTCCCTCCCTCTGGGTTTGCCTGTCAAGGGATGGAACTTTCTCAGGTAAGTGAGGAGCTAGGCAGCTTCTGCACTGAAGTGCAGTCTCCAGTCCTTGAACAATATAATCATGCAATTCCTGAGTTAGGCCAGGAACCTCTGGGGAACGGAGACCTGCTTCTGTTGGTGAGAAGGTTGCTGATGGAGCGGAATCCCTGGGATCTACAGGCAATTCTCCACCAACCGCTGTTAGGCAAGCAAAAGGAGTAAAAGCCTTGTCAAAACAGGCAGCTTGTAACACATGAGGCTCCAATACATTTGATTTATAAATTTTGATTTATGCAAGTACAAATCAAGATCTTCTATAAGACAATATATAGCATTGATTAAATGTTACACAGAAAAGAACATTATAATTAGTTAATATTAAACATAATGGGTACAGCTGGATGTTATTAAAATGTTAGTAAGTTTTCAGAGCAGAATATTAAATCACCTTTTCTCTGTTTTTAGATTCCAACAAAAACATAATGCTTTTTGGTCAACTTGTCATCAATTAGTAAGAGTAATACAAGTATTATTATAATATTATTATTTACTGTCATAATTATCAATCAGTGTAACTGAAGGTTCATACCAAAATCAATCATATTTAGCCTTATGCTCACAAAATCTCTGGATTGCATGAGAAATAGCAATAACAATAGCACTTAGACTTATATACCATTCATAGTGCTTTACAGCCCTCTCTAAGTGGTTTACAATATTAGCATATTGTCCCCAACAATCTGGATCCTCATTTTATCAACCTGGGGAGGATGGAAGGCTGAGTCAACCTTGAGCCACTCAGAATTGAACTCCTAGAGTGAGCAGTGAGTTAGCCCTGCAATAATGCATTCTAACCACTGTGCCACTACGGCTCTTAAATCCATAAACAAGGTTTATGCTCTTGTCCTTAAATGCCCTTTAGGGCTTATAAACAAACTCTTGGCCCTTAGCATTGGCTTGACAATCATCAATAGCACTCAAACAATAGCAACCCAGAAAAACAATTATATTATGCACGTTATGATTTAATATCCACATGCCAGAAGAGACAGATTGACACTATTCATGTTTTCTGAAAAGTGTGCATAGAATTGCAGCCTAAATCTATGTTTAGTTCTAATTAGTTCCATCAATGTTCTAATCATCTACAGAGACCAATCAAGAATTTGATTTGTGGGTTAACTTTATTAACTGCTCTCTAGAATTCCCAAGGATGTTAATTGCTAACCAGGCGGTACGAGATTCAAATCTGCCTACTGGAAACTCAAATTAGTTATACTTTTAGTTTGCTTAAAAGAAATGAAAAATACTTTTCTGAAATTTTAAATATATTACCTGTAATTGGTAGAATAGTAAAGAGTGTTATAAAATCTATTTGACATACTGATTTTGTTTACCAATTTCTTATTTCTACAATTAACATCGTGTTCTTCTGTACAAGAGTATATACTCAGATGGCTGCCACTCTGCTCAACTTTCCGTATTTTTGACACTATCATGATTTTATTAAAAAGCTATCAAAATTACAAATAACAACAATCCAATGGGATACCTAATTAAAACATAGAGTTGCAGAATTATCCCAGATGGTTTACTCAAGTTTTAAAGGATTGATGTTCATAACTGCATTGTACTTCAGTGAATATACTGAGTAAGCATCACAAATACCCAGTGGCTTTAGAACAAAGTCAGTCCATTTGTTTATTTACATTTTTCTATACCATTTTATGCTACACAGGTGTCAGAATAATTTGTAAAAAAGAAATGATAAAAGCAACAAAATCAAAAGGCATATATTAAACAGTAAGCAATGGAAAGAGAATCCATATTTTGATAAAATTATATTTTCAAATTAAGAACACTTAAACATCATATAAACACAGGTTTATTATTTTTCTATTATTAGAAAAGATCTAATTGAGAAGAAAATTTCAAAATTAAATGCAAGCAAAAATTAAAAAAAAATGTTTAAATCAATTTTCTCCAGGTATTAGAACCTGGACTAGCCTAACTGTGTAAGATAATAGGTTCTTAAAGTATCTCAAACAAAATCTGATTTTATACCTTAATATTCCATTACCGTGTTTCCCCCAAAATAAGACCCGGTCTTATTTTCTTTTGGGCTTGAAAATAAGCACTTGGGCTTATTTTTGGGGAGGTCTTATTTTTTGCTGTACAGGAGGTGGCGAGCATGAGGGGCAATAGGAGTGGGTGCAGCGACTGCTGGCCCCACCCTCTTTCTCTCCCACTGTCTGCTTGCCCATAGCTGCAACAGACCAAGTTCTTGGCACATCCCAGCCTTCACCCGCCCTGCCTGATAGACAACCTCCTTGGTTGTATAAACAGAGACGCAGAATGAAAATCATGTGAGGTATTAGTACTACTTCGTAAAGCCTTAGTAAGACTACACTTGGAATAATGCATCCAGTTTCGGTCACATTACAAAAAAGAGGTTGAGACTTTGGGGAAAATGCAAAGAAGAACAACTAAGATAATTTAGGGCCTGGAGACAAAAACATATAAAGGAGGGTTGCAAGAACTGGGTATGGCTAGAGTCTAGAGAAAAGAAGGACTAGGGGTGATATGATAGCAGTATTGCAGTATTTGAGGGGCTGCCATAAAGAAGAGGAGGTCAAATTATTTTCCAATGCTGCAGAGAGCAGGACAAGAAACAATGGTTGGAAACTAATCAAAGAGAGAAGCAACCTGGAATTAAGGAGAAATTTCCTAACAGTGAGGTCAATTAACCATTGGAACAGCTTGCCTCTAGAAATTGTGGGCACTCCATCACTGGAGGTTTTGAAGAAGAGTCCAGACCAGTGGTAGTCAACTTGGTCCCTACTGCCCACTAGTGGGTATTCCAGCCTTCATGGTGGGCGGTAGGGGTTTGCTATATAAAGTTTATAAAGTACAGTTACTTACCTACTTTATAAATCACCATTAATATGAAACCGGTGGGCGGTTAGAAAATTTTACTACTAATAGAGATACAAAAGTGGGTGGTAGGTATAAAAAGGTTGACTAGACCATGGGTCCTCAAACTATGGCCTATGGGCCACATGCAGCCCGCCGAAGCCATTACTCCAGCCCATGCAAGACCACAAGGCTGCCCAGCCCACATTGCCCTGCCCATCCTACAGCCGAGCGCAGGACTTAACTTTACAAGCTGTGTGGGCTGGAACTGAAAGGTAAGGCCAACAAGTTTGGCCTGCAGAGATGTTCTGGAGGTGGGGAGGTGAAAAATGGACGCACAACACCCTAGGAGGCCAAAAAACAGGCTAAAATGGCCCGTTTTGGCCAAAAATCAAGGCATTTTTGCCTGTTTTTGGCCTGCGGAATGCAGAATGTGGGAGGGTGAAAAATGGGGCACATAGATGCCCCAGAAGGCCCAAAAAACTAACAAAAATGACTGGTTTTTCACCTCCCCCACCTCCAGAAGATATAGATAGATAGATAGATAGATAGATAGATAGATAGATAGATAGATAGATAGATAGATAGATAGATAGATAGATGATAGATAGATAGATAGATAGATAGATAGCTTAGATTGATAGACAGACAGACAGACAGACAGACAGACAGAGAGACAGACAGAGAGACAGAGACAGAGACAGAGACAGAGACAGAGACAGAGACAGAGACAGAGACAGAGACAGAGTGAGATTCCTCAAGCTCCTTGGGCCTGAGAAGAATTGCTGGAAAACTGAGTTTCCTGAAGTGGACCACTAGACTCCTCAACAATTGAAAAAATGATCTAGTAAAAAGAAAAGGCAACCAAAAAAGGAACATGCAAACAAAAGCAACTAAAATACCCCCAGGAGCAAAACAAATTAAAGTTTAATTTGGGTGCATTGTTCAATGGATGGTTAAATTGGCCATGTCCACCTAGTCACATGACCTAGCTACATCCACCCACTCACATTACCCAGCCATGCCCATCCAGCTGGTCTGGCCCCCCAACAGTCTGAGAGACCGTGAATTGTCCTCGTTTAAAAAGTTTGAGGACCCCTCGTTTAGACAGTCACTTATCTGAAATGGTATAATTCTCCTCCTTGAACAGGGGGCTGGACTAGAAGACCTCCAAGGTCCCTTCCAGCTTATTCTATTCTATTCTGTTTTGCTCTGGTCTGTTCTGTTCCATTCTATTAACTCTAGTCCAGGATACACTCAAAGAAAAATCATTCATTTTGACCGCCTGTCAGCATCCTGTACCTTCGCAAGTATAAAGGTGGAACTATTAATGCAAACTTGCAGAAACACAAAACAGAGAAACCTGCACTTACTGAATTTGATAGATATACATGTTGATTAGTATTTATTAATGTGAATATATTTATCTGGGATTATTCTAGTGTAGGTATCTAGCCTAGTCAAACTGATATACGCTTTCTTCCTTATTTCATAGCACTTCCTCTGTCCTGAATAGTGTATTTCACAGTACCATCCCTTTTACCTCTAAACAGATAAGTAGTTATGCTTCAGTTGCATGGCTCCATCTTCTAATACCTGTATTTTAAGCTTGATCACCTTTCCTGAATCACCTATTATTTTTTTCAGCCCATATCACCTTGACTACCTTGGAACTCTGAGCACATCTTTCTCCTTAATACTGTTTTATTTAATTTTGTAGCATTATTTGAAAAATATATTCAAATATTCTTTGAAAAATCTTTTCCCAGTTTTTGAATATTGTACCTTTGTACTTTCCTTAACTTCTTAATTTCATTTCCTTTTTGGACCTCTTTTGCTTCTGCCATCACCTACACCCACACCTGTATCTTGTTTTAATTCAAGCTGAATGGATAACTTCCCACTTTCTTAAATCAGCTGGTACAAAAAACTATTTAAATCACTAAGGGGCTTCATCACTGGCATTGTCTTTATGCCTAAAACGTTACATATAAATATCTGCCATAGGATGACACAGTACAACTGCATTTATTCCAACAAAACAAAACAGGCTTTTCACTTGCCCACATTCACCACTCAGCCAAAACATATATCCCAGATCAGGAGTGGGTTCCTGCCAGTTCTAACCTCTTCTATAGAAGAGGTTCCACAAATCTACAGTGCCATTTAGAACCGGTTCCAGCTCCCTCCCCCTGCCCGTCCGCACATCATCAAGATGAAGAGTGAGAGGAGGAATTCTGGGAGTTGAAGTCCACAAGTCTTAAAGCTGTCAAGTTTGAACACCCCTGGGATTTTTTTCCTAAAGGGTTAGGGGTGCAAGGATCTTGTAACTTGACAGCTTTAAGACTTGCACGCTTCAATGCCAGAGTTCCTGAGCCAACATTTTGGTTGCTAAGCAAGAGCGTTGTTAAGTCAGTTTCACCACATTTTACAAGCTGGCCACGCCCACCCAGTCGCATGACTGGCAAGCCACTCCCACCCAGTCACATGGCTGGCAAGCCACTCCCGCAAAGCAGGCCACACCTACAGAAGAGGTTCTTAAAAAATTTCAAACCCACCACTGTCCCAGATGCTTGAGCATCCATAATCTGGGTCAGTCACCAGGACCTGAGGTTTAGAGTGTGACACACTCTGTTTGAGAGAAGTTTCCTGAAATTAGATGTGTCAAATTTTTCACCTTTCAAGTTCCAAATATTAGGAGTGCTCAAAAGTTAGACATGCCTTGGTGACTGTAAAGATATTTTAGTTACTTTAATATAATTTAGATGTGTTTGATAAATAACTACATAAATATCATACTTTTTACCGTTTTATTTGTTTCATTTCCAAGGTTCGGCTGTTTTTCTCTTTATTAAACGTCATTTTGTCTCACAGTGTTAATATTGCGGGCCTCGTTTCCTGTGAGTGTGATAACTGATTTATAATAGGATGTCCTCGACATCCTATTATAGACAGTTTATGGCTAGTGAGGCACTGATGACACACACACACACACACACACACACACACACACACACAGAGGCAGATGTCACACAAGGGCCCTTCAAAGACTAAACATTTTTTTTTACTGGTGGGGAATTAAAACTCCCCTTTTCCTCAATGGGAAATCATATTCAGACAAAGAAAATTATTAAAAAATATCCTCTCCTTTCTGAAGCCTGGCTCTTTCTCTGCACCTATATTGGGAGGGGGGAATAGGGGAAATGCAAGCGGCGAGGCCAGCCTGCTCCATTTTTGTCTCCCACCCACCCCCTTCCCAACGGGACAAGAAGGCGGAGGGCTGGTCTTGCAAATGGGGATCAGCGCACTCGCCGCTTCCCCCTCCCCCGGGAGGAGCTCTGCAGCAGGACAGATGAACGGAGGGGGAGATCGCCCCTTCCTCCTCCGTGCCCCCAAACCCCATCTTCCCTGGCCTGCACCCCTGCGCCCAGGCTCCTTTGGGTTTGGGGGTAATCAGAATGGGGGGAGCGGGGGATCCCCAGGGTGGAGGCCTCCCGCTGCAATGGTCTTCCGCAGCTCCGGAGCGAACCTTCGCCTTCCCCGCCCAGGATTGCAAGGCTGGAGGCCTTGGCAGCAGCCACCCCCACCCCCAGCCGACCAACCCTCACCCGTACCATGAGCGGCGGGACCCGCGCAGTTCCTCTCCTCCCCGGCGCCGTCCTGTGGGTGTGTGAGTGCTGGGTGCGAGCGCTGAATGGCTGGCCGGCCCGGAAGGCTTTAGAGTGCTGGCAGGGCTCGGCTGCCATTCAGCGACACATGTTTTGCTGAATGGCGGCCGAGCCCTGCCTGCCGGCACGCTAAAGTGCCAGCATGCCTTTAAATGCCGGCTTGCCTTCTGCGCTGGCGGCGCGGAAGGCAAGCCGGCACTTCAAAGGCATGCCAGCAATTTAGAGTGCCCCTCGGCCGCCATTCAGCGAAACATGTTTCACTGAATGGCGGCCGAGTTTTAAACTGCTGGCATGCCTTTAAATGCCGGCTTGCCTTCCGCGCAGGCCGGCGCAGAAGGAAAGCTGGCACTTCAAAGGCATGCCGGCACTTTAGCGTGCCCCTCGGCCGCCATTCAGCGAAACATGTTTCACTGAATGGCGGCCGAGCTCTAAACTGCCGGCATGCCTTCGCACCGGCCGGCCATTCAGCGAAACATGTCCTGGTTTGTGGCAGGGCAGCAGGCTTGCACTTTAAAATGCATGTCGCCCGGCCACAAACCAGGACATGTTTCGCTCTATGGCGCACCAAGGCGGCATGGCTTTAAAAAATAAAAAATGAAAAATAATAAATGAAAAATGAAAAATAATAAATGAAAAATGAAAAATAATAAATGAAAAATGAAAAATAATAAATGAAAAATAATAAATGAAAAATGAAAAATAATAAATGAAAAATGAAAAATAAAAATAGATGTGCCAGCCTGCGCGCCTGCAGAGGCGGGTAAAAAAAACCACACACACACGGACATACACATAATAAAAACAAATTACAATTACTTACATTACAAATAAATTGAATTCCTGCCCTCTGCCCCCTCCCTCTGACTCACATACCTTCCAGCTGCGTCAAAAGTGCTAGATTTGGTCTAGCCAGGGCCAGGCAGGCTAGGCTAGTTGCTGCTAGAGTCACCACATGGATGACTCTGCTTAAATGTTTTAAAATAGGCTCTAAACAAAGTGCCCTCTGCAGGAGGAGGCGGGAGTATCATGTGCCTCATTTGCATACAAATTTTTTTGCGTTTTAACTCTTGGTTAACTCTTAAAAGGCGAAAAATTCCTTATGCAAAGGAGGCCCATAGTTCTCTAGCCTCCTCCTACTAACTGCATTAAGGAGACTCAGAGTCACAGTGACTTAGTCTGGGAGCAACTACCTTGGCCTTTTTAATTATTTTAAAAATAGTTTCCTTTCACTCAGGAGAGTGGTGAGGCCCCGCCTCCCTTGCTTCTAGTGACTGCACGTCACTGATACAGATGTATCGAAAATGTTTAGATATAGTGAAATTTTAGACAGCCAAGGGAATTTGAAAATAAATCCAGTATTAAAGGAGCAAAATATAAATATAGATTGATGGCCATATCTCCAAATAATCGAGATACAAAAAAGACGTAAAAGAATATGGAATATACACAGAATTACGACAAATAGATAAAATTTTAATTGGCCCGGAAAATAAATTCATAACAAAAATTTACAAATATTTATTAGAAGTAACATTAGAAGAAGAAAAAGTTAAAGGTTGCATGATAGCGTGGGCCAAAAACTTTGGTTACAACATAGATCTAGTGGATTGGGAAAGAATTTGAAACACAAATTATAAACTAACACGATCAGCACCACTTAAAGAAAATATATTCAAAATGTTTTATCGTTGGCACTTATCACCAACAAGATTGGCTAAAATGTACCCAAACATGAAGCCGACCTGCTGGAAGTGTAAAAAAGTACAAGGGACTTATTATCACATATGGTGGACCTGCCCGGAAACACAAAAATATTGGACAAAAATTTGAAAATGAGTGCAAGAAATGACAGAACAGATAAAATACAAACCTGAAATCTTTCTACTGGGAATAATCAAAGGGAAATATACAAAGAAAATTAAGTACATATTTATACATCTGCTAACTACAGCTAGAATAGCATTTGCCCAATGCTGTAAACAAAATAATATCCCCTCGGACGAATTAGTGATTAAAAAAACCTTTGGATTGTGCAGAAATGGACAAATTAACACTGAAATTAAAAGATAAAGAAGAGTCGGAATATTATGAAATTTGGAACAATTGGTACAAATGGCTGCAAAACAAGAATAAAATTAATTAAGCCAAAAAACTATATTGACAGATAATGGAAGCAGTTAGCTTCCTCCCATAATTGGGGCATTCCAGGGGTTGTGACACTAAATATATACCTTCCCCCCTGGCTTCTGCTGATAAGGAGGAGGGCCTGTGGCTTAATGGCTAAGACGTCTGCCTAAGATGCAATACACCACAGGTTCGAATCCCATTAAGGGTATGGCTAGCTGATGAGAGCTAAATAGCTTGAAATAGATCTATACTAGTCTCCCTTTATTTATTTATCAGCACAAATATAACATACATACATACATACATACACACACACACACACACACACACACACATATATATATATACACACATATACATATACACATATACACATACACATACACACACACACACACATATATATAACTGTGTATAAAGAGTGTAAATATAGAAGCGAAATATTATATACATGTACAGGTATGATGACATAACAATGTTGATGTAATGACTGTAAGGTGTTGTAGAAGGGAAAAAATACTAAAAAATATGCAAAAAAAAATAAAGCAACTATACAGTACAACATGCAGTATAATTGAATTAGACTTGGGGACACCCAGGTTTTTATTTATCCTCAGCTACAGAAAGTCTATGGGTGACTTTGGGCCAGTCATACACAGCTCCATCTGTCTTGCAGGGATGTTGTTTGGGACAAGATAGGTTTTGTACTGCACTTACATATAAGTACATATATACACAAATAAAAAATACAAAATATATATGAGCAGCCAAATACAAAATAGCCTAAAACATAATATATTAAAATTATATATGTGTGTGTACCATTTTCACAACCATAAATGATAGAAAATACATTCCTAATGTCTATTTCCAAATAGGATTATGCACCAAAACTGTGAATACATGGAACCTTTTACTAGGATTATTGAGGTATAGTCTACGTTTACTATCACATATACAAGCAGACACATGCAACAGAAGCACAGAAACAAAGGCCACATATCTACATAGACCATAGATATTTAAAAACTTGCAGTGTCTACATATGACACCTCTGCTCTTAATTAAATTGCTTCTTTTCCAACCAAGACTTCTGCATAAGCATAACATATACACAGCTGTTTTAATGAATCAAATAATTGAAGTGCATCTTTAATGTGTTTCCTACAGCAGCCACTTCTTTTTAAATATTTAAAAATCTGCTAAATTCTAAAAGGTTGAAGGGATACAAGACAGAAAAGAAAAAAAGAAAAAAGACTTGTTTAGTCATTAATTGTGAAGCATCTTAAACTCAGGTTTGGATTCAACCTGAACATAAATTCTATCTGATTTTTTTTTCTGTATTACATCTGCATCTCTACTATTACCCCCACGGAAGCACATGAAAGATTTATACATACAGTAGGGATAAATAAGATGAGCAGGACTGAAGGGGGCAGGGTATAAGAGAAAATGGGTATGATCAAAACAAAAAGTAGCACAAGGGTTTTAAAAAAAATCTTAAATCTTATCTAATTATTAAAAGCCATTACATTTCATTTTAACTTAATTAGGATTGAGAATTGCAAAAGCAGTTGTGTAGTTGACGTAGATTGCATATCCATACTGTAGAGAATTCGTTGGATTTAAAATTGCAGTTTTGTAGCCTTCCAACATCAGAATAAGCCCCAGTCAAGTCAATAAAACTACTCCTGAGTAAATTTCTAGTGTCACATAGTACTATTGATGTTCTATTGTAACTGGAAAATGTATTATAAGGAATCTGTCCTATAGTTATGGCGATTTCTGTTCAATGCATGAAGATACTAAGGCAAAAATTCCCATATGGATTCTTCATCAAGAATGTGCAACATTCTGATGTTAAATTAAGAGTTTCCAGGATTAAAATGAAGCAATATTTTACTTTGATCATTCCGACTATTGCTGTGCTCCTCTGGAGACTTCCCCGTCACTGTTAGGGGCCTACCTCTGGCATACTGAATTCTAGTTTTCAAGGATTCTAGGTTTTTAACAACGTGTGTGAATATAGATATTTATGAGGTGGAACTTCCGGTCTGGCGTCACGCTGGAACGAGCTGCTGACAGACTCTCTGTTCGGTTTGCCCGGTCTTTCCACGAGCGTGGCCGTAATAGGCAAGGTCCCTTCGAGGTGCGAGGACCTTTGGAGAGGGGAAGCTTCTGTGCAGTGGAGGGTGAAAGGCGATCTCCCCCCACGAAGCAAGAGGCTCCCTCAGAGTTCGTGCAAAAGAGGTCGGCTGATTAATGGCCGACCAGAAGGCGTGACTGCCAGCCACTAATAAGGAAGGGAGACAACTGCAGGGGAACATAGTGGATCGAATGACGGTAATCACAAGATCTGACTTAAAAGCCTAAATCTAAAAGATAAACAACTTTACTGCAACAAATACAGATACGTGTGTGGGCGCATTTATCTGCAGCGGCTATTAAATACAAACAGTAAACTTTTGTGAAAGCTGATTGACGTAGTGGACAGAAGGAGACTGAGGCTTTGGACTATTTAAAAAGGAAAGAAGTTTAATCACAAGGGTTTGAAGTACGCGGTGTCATATTACAGCCAGAGACAGCAGAAGGAAAACACTACACTGACAACAGGAAGAGATTGATGGGTGAGTTCTAAATACTTTCTGGCCTCTCCTGCACCCTGTCGTATCACGCTGAAACGTTTCTCTTCCTGACTCTCCCAGATACTATAGAATTAACTGAGCCTATATTTCACAGTCCTGCTCCAGCTTAATTACCCTGTATGTACCCCGGGCTCTGTATAACTACCCAAACAGCATTTAGAAGGTACTAGTCTTACACCTTAAAGGGGAAGAGCTGAATTAAAGCAAATGGCAACCAAAACAGTAACTTTAATCAAAGGGAGTAAAAAGCAAACTCCCCTATCTACCCCGGTGAGGGAAAAGTCCCCTGAGGGCAGGCAAACGGGAGATAAGACAGCCCCAACCCTGCAAGACCAGGAAGTAACAATGGACTCCCTACAAGAGACAATACTGAAGATGGGTGAAAGTCTCACCAAAGGCCTGGAGGGAGTAAAGAATGAAATACATGAAGTAAGAAACAATATGGGAAGAATTGAGGAACGCATAGGAGTAATACAAACAGCGCTGCTGAAAAATGAGCAGGAAATCCAAAATGTTAAGGGGAGAACGGAAATAGCGGAAAAAAGGATAGACAAAGTAGAGGACAATCTGGAATCTATAAACTCAAGCCTGGAGGAGGCCATCCTCCAGCTAGAATTAGAGCGATCAGCATATTATTTAAGACTACAAAACGTGGAGGAAGCAAAAGATGAAAACCTCCGGGAGCTGATTGGAGAAATCCTGGGATTAGTCCTCGGCAGGCCGAAAAAAGAGGTTATTAATGATCTGGACGAAGCCTATAGAGTCAATACAGGCTTCGCGAGACGCCACCGGCTTCCGAGGGAGATCCATGTGAGGGTGTTGAGAAGACAGCTGAGAGAGGACATTCTAAGTACAATAAGAGGGGACTCTCTAACATACAAAGGTAAAGAAATTCTCATCTTAAAACAGACTCCACGGAGAGTCAGAGAGAAGAGAAGGAAATACAACTTCCTCTCCACACGTTTAAACAGAGACAGAATCCAGTTCAGATGGCTCCTTCCAGAAGGAATGCTGATAACATGGAGGGAAAAGAAATACCGAATAGACACCTTGGCGAAAGCTCAAGAATTCCAGGAACTTTTACTAGCAGACGATGAGAGATTTAATAAAGAAGGACTTTTAAGACAGGAGGACACTATAATTGAAACTCAACCAGAGGGGCGGGGGCCAGGAGAGGCCAGAGAACGAGAGAGATATGGCAGAGAAGATTCAAGAGCAAGGTCACCCATCGAGACTCGATCCAAAGGCGCCCTCAAAGCGAATAACGTGTAAGGGAATTGAAGAATGGGAAACGAATGTACTATCAGCAAATGTAAATGGTCTTAACATAACTTCCAAAAGAAAACGTGTACTGTTGGATCTAGTGAAACAAAAGTTAGATGTAATCTGTCTTCAGGAAACCCACATTAAAGAAAAATACAATAACCTGTTGGTCTGTCCAAAACTAGGTAAAACATTCTGCTCGTCAGCACAAACCAGAAAAAGAGGAATTGTAATGTATATAAAAGAATGGTTGAACCCCAAACTAATATATGCAGACAAAGACGGTAGGGTATTAATGGTGGAGATAATTAATGGTGGGAAAAAAATTTTACTAGTTGGAATCTATGCCCCAAATCAAAAACAAGAGAGATTTTATATTAATCTATATAAGAGGATAAATGAAATAGAGTGGCAAAATATATGTATTCTAGGGGATTTCAACGCTATTGCAGACGGTAAGATGGACTATAAGGGTACTCACAAGAAAAGCACAAGAAGGAAACTACCGTCTGCCTATGTAAATATGGTGAAGGATTTAGATCTTTATGATGTTTGGCGAGCAATGAATGACAAGATGCAACAGTACACGTTTTACTCCCATCCACATAATTCATGGTCCCGTATCGACATGGTTTGGTCAAACTCGGAGCTACTCATGGATACTGTAAATATTGAAATAATAACCAACAAGTGGGCCGATCATCACCCAGTCTTATGGCAATGGAAAGGGAAGGCAAGGATAAAAGCTAGGTGGACATTAAACCAGAACATACTACAAGAGAAACAATTTGTACAACAAATAGAAAAGGAATTGGGCTACTTCTTTAAAGAAAACGGTAAAGAGCAGACCTCAATACAAAATGTTTGGGACACGATGAAGGCAGTTGTGAGGGGAATATCCATAGCCTATATAATAAGAAGAAACAAAATACACAGGGAAAAACTTAATACACTGAACAAAGAATTAAGAGAGACGGAACTGCTGACCCAGAAAGAGCCAGAAAATAGTAGACACAGGGAAAAAAGAGAGTTAATTAAACACCAAATAAATTTGATCTCTCAAGAGGAAATAGCACAAAACATTAAGAGAATGAAGCAGAATTATTTTGAACATGCAAATAAAACTGGGAGATGGTTGGCCCACAAAATAAGAAAGGAGAAGGTCAAAAGAATTATTAAACAACTGTATGACGAGGAGGGGAATTTGAAACAAGAAATAGGAGAAAAGAAAAAGATAGTACAGAACTATTATAGGAAACTATATAAACAAGACGAAATTAATGAACAAGACATTAGAAAATACCTTATAAAGCAGAAGCTTCCAGTCTTGTCGGAGGAGATGAGAGAGATGCTCGATAAAGAAATCACACAAGAAGAACTGAAAAAGGCCATTCAAAAACAAAAAAACAATAAAACACCTGGGCCGGATGGGCTTCCGTCGGAAATATATAAAAAACTTCAAAATACCATAGAAGACAAATTATTGGAACTATGTAATGAGGCATTACAAAATGGTAGGGTCCCAAAATCATGGGGGGAAGCTTACATCACCCTAATACCAAAGGAAGAGGCGGACAGTAGCAAGGTCCAAAATTATAGACCCATATCCCTGTTAAATGCAGATTACAAAATCTTTGTATCAATATTGGCGGAAAGACTAAAAATAATATTAAATCAGAGTATACATTCGGATCAAAACGGCTTTCTCCCAAAAAGACATATTAGAAACAATACAAGAATAATAATTGATACCTTGGAATTCTATCAAACAAGATCCGAGAAACAACTCGCATTAATCTTTGTCGACGCTCAGAAAGCCTTTGATAACCTAGATTGGAACTTTCTAACCACTCAACTAAAAATGATGAAATTTGGCGATAAATTTATTAGGATTATAGAATCTATATATTCACGGCAATCTGCAAATATTATAGTCAATGGGGAACTAACGGAGAGGATACAAATTGGAAAGGGTGTTAGACAAGGGTGCCCGCTCTCCCCACTACTATTTATTACGTCACTAGAGGTCCTTTTAAATCGGATAAGATCAAATCAGGAAATTAGGGGCTTGACCATAAAAAGAGAACAATATAAAGTACAGGCCTTCGCGGATGACATGGTCTTTATCGTAGAAGACCCCTTACTTTCAGGACCGAATTTGATGAAGGACATTGAGAACTTTGGGTGTGTGGCCGGTTTAAAAATAAACAAGGAAAAAACAAAAATGATTATAAAAAACTTCCCCAAAAACCAGATTGGAGAACTAGAGGAAACAATGGAATTAAAGGTAACTAAAAAAATTAAGTATTTAGGGATCTGGCTGTCTGCGAAATGCTCTTCCATAAAAGAAGACAACTATGATAAGTTGTTACAGAATACCCAAAAGGACTTAAAAACCTGGTCAAAACTACAACTATCACTGATGGGAAGAGTCGCAGTAATTAAAATGAATGTTCTGCCAAAAATCCTCTACCTATTTCAAACGGCACCGGTCAAACTAGGGGAAAAATTTTATAATGATTTGGACAAAATGATTCGAAACTTTATATGGAATGGTAAAAAGCCCAGAATAAAATATATGCACCTGCAGGATAAAAGAACTCAAGGGGGAATGGGATTACCGGAATGGAAAACATATCATCAAGCAGCAACAACTATGTGGATAAAAGAATGGGTAATGTTAGCTAATAAAAGAATCTTAACAATAGAGGGCCACGACCTGCAATACGGGTGGCATAACTACCTATGGTGCGAGGGAAATAAAATTCACAATTATTTTAGTAGTCACCATTTAAGGGGGGTATTGATTAAGGACTGGCTCGAAATTAGAAGGAGATACTACACGCAACTACCTAAATGGATATCTCCGACGGAAGCCCTGATATACCCGAATTTGATAAACTTGGATAAAATTGTTACCTACCAACAGTTGCTAGACGACCAAAACAAACTAAACCCCAGGGAAAATTTGGCTGATAAGGGAATAAACATTGATTGGTGGCCATATCTCCAAATTCAAAACAAACACAAATTCGATCTAGCACAACCTGGCTTCCAGAACAAGAACCAGGAATTAGATAAAATTTTAATTGGACCAGATGAGAAATTAATTTCAAAAATATACAACTGCTTACTGATTCGAAAAACGGAAGCAGAAAGGGTAAAAGAAGTCATGGTAACCTGGGCCCAAAACATTGGCCACACAATAGACCTAGACGACTGGGAAAGAGTCTGGGAATGGAACCTAAAATTGACAAAGTCGACGGCCTATAAAGAAAATATATATAAAATGTTCTATCGCTGGCATCTTCCACCGACAAGACTGGCGAAAATGTCTTCAAAAGTTTCGGCCATATGCTGGAAATGTAAAGCGGTGCTGGGCACGTACTACCATATGTGGTGGACGTGTCCGGTAGCCAAAGCATATTGGAAGCAAATACTAGGATGGCTGAATGGAATCCTGTCAATTAAACTATGCCTTAAGCCGGAAACTTTCTTATTAGGAATAATAGATCAAAAAATTTGCAAATCTGACCAATACCTCCTAGTCCATATTCTGACAGCGTCAAGGATTGTTTACGCACAGCGCTGGAAGAGTGAAAATGCCCCCACCAACACTATGGTGATGAATAAAATTTTAGAACTAGCAGAAATGAACAGACTGACGATGCGAATTAATGACAAAGAAGACACAGACTTTTATACAGTCTGGGAGAAGCTATACAAATGGCTTGATGAGTCAGTGAAGACCTAGACATAAAAAGAGATAGCTGACTAACCTAATACGATTAAACTAATAACTCAAATGAACAATATACAACAACTGAGAGATAAACGAAAGGAGAAATGTATCAGGGGCGAGAACCCACCGTCGAGCAATTTTGTTACGCTACAATGTTGGGAAAACTTTAAAAAGCTGATAGGAAATCCGCTATAATTACCTGCATGAAATTAGCGATCAAACTTCATTTTAGATGAGGCGAGAGGACTTATAATCCTTGCCTCTTCAAGCAAGGAAAGGGAAAGAAAACCAGGTTGTCCTCAGCAGAGGAAAATATGCAAATGTAATAAAGGTTAGAAGGGAGGGAGGGAGGGCAGTAGGGAAGTCAGGATGGAGAGGAGAAAGGAGAGGAATAGGAAAGGCAGAAGAAGGGGGGAAGGATAAAGAGGAGGAAGAGAAAGAAGAGAAGGGAAAGAAGGTGGGAAGAAAGAAGGAGAGGAGAAAGAGGAAAAACTGGGGAAGGAGGGAGGGAGGGAAGAGAAGAGGGTAGTAAAGAGGGAAAGAGGGAGGGAAAGAAAGAGAGAAGGAGATTTGAAAGGAAGGAGGGAAGGAGGGAGGAAAGGAGGGAGATTAAAAGGAAGGAGGAGGGAAAGAGGCAGGGAAGGAGGAAAGGTATGTGAGAAGGAGGGGGGGACCGAGGGAGAGAAAGGACGGGGAAGGAAAGGAGGAAAGGAGAAAAGAAAGGAGGGAAGGCAGGGGAGAAGGAAGTAAGGGGGGGAGGGAAGAAAAGAGGGAGGGAAAGATACCTAACCTTTGATGTTTATAATGATTTGATAGTATGGGAATATCTCGAAATGTAGTTGTATTGTTTGTTACAAGTTATGGATGTTGTATTTTCCTTTTACCAATAAAATCTTTAAAAAAAAAAAAAAAAAAAAAAAAAGAATATAGATATTTATGCCTGATGTACATTCAACTAGCTAAGATAGCCAAAAGGAATTTTAGGTTGCAAATAATAGTAACTTCTGCATCTAAACTTAGCGGTACTTTTTTCATAGACTGTAATGAAGACTAATAAAATCCCAGCAATGCAGTTCCAATCAATTGCCTTGATTTTTTTTTCTTTGCAACAAATTTTCTCCAGATGATTCTACATATTTCTTTGTCAAAGAAAGAAAAATGTTGACAACTAGGCCAGAAATCCAGATGATTGAAATAAAGCTCTTATTTACAGTGGGCAGAATTGGTGTGAAATTAAACCACTGTATGTTAGGTCCAGGATCCTTGAACTAATAGCCTCTTTGCTTGGGAAAAAGAAAAACAGGGACCTTTGGATACTCCACAGCTACTACTCTAGGAATATTTTACAGATGTGCCCTGAAAAATACAGCTACTCCATCTGAGTATAAAATACATGATAACCATTAGGCAGCAATGTAGATTTTACTGTATTTTGTTGTTGGCAAAGGGAGACATAATTTATACTAAAAAAAATCTGTCTATAAGCTACAATCCATTCATAATGTTATACATATACTATTATGTGCCATCTAATAAAGCAATCTGCATCACTTTACCTTGTTTAACTAGGACATTTTTAAAAAGAAAAATCCAATTTTAATTCAGGTTTAGACAAATCGAACTGGTTCTTTGCAACCGATTTTTGTTTAAACCAGCCTAATTAATTTGATGTTATCACCAAATTTGCTACTTCCAGAAAAGTCTAGAAACAACTTTTTTTTAATAAAAGCCAAACTTGTTTATATTGAACAAGACCCATTTTTCTTAATGATTCATGACAGTATCACTAATTATGCTTTAAATCAACATTAAAGCTGGTTGGCCTTCATGTTGGATCTGCTATATATCCTTTATAAAAATAAGTACTTCATATGAATTATACAGGAGACAATTGAAAAAGATCTTTTAGTATAGTTATATAAAATGTTATCGATATTAACTTTATTAATGATTTGTACCTTCTCAAAACCACTGGTAAGAGTGGCTCATATAGAATTCTTCGTCGATTTAAAAGCAATAGCTTCAAACCAAAATGAATAGGCTTTTGCCATCTTTTTACATTTTCCTAAGAAATAGGGAGTAAAAACAATAACATCTAGAGATGGTTTGGTAGTATATCTTCAACATAACTTTAAACAGTGGAAATGCTATGTATAATTCTATGCATTAAGGTTACCTGGATAGGGGACTATAAGCAAGCCTATACAAAATAAAATATCAAAGAAGCACATAAATATGGGTTCTTCCCCAGAACTGATAATGCTGTCAATAATCAATCAATATTCAATAATCATATGCACTAGTAAGAGTTCCTTGACTTAAATATAATGAGAGTAATGCTATCAATTTCAGAGAATCAGTCAAATGGTACCTGATGCCACCTGATGGAATGGTATTTATATCCCCATAGATTATCATTAATGGAACACTTTTTATGACCTCTTCATTTGCTGCAGCAATTTCACTGACCTATTTCATAGCCATCCTTGTTTATTTATGGTTTGAGAGCCTTTGCACATATTCTTATCCATTAAAGCCCCTAATAGTTGCATTTGTAAATTATTTCTTAATGTGCTTCATGACACAATATGGGTGTCAGCATTCCAAGTATCATGTAGAATTAAATCAGAGTCCAAGGCAAAATGATCCTTAAAATTCCAATTTAATAAAGCAGACATCTTAGCACATCTGTGTTAATCCCAATTCTGGAAATTACATCACAATTCCACCCAGTTAAAAGTTCATGATCTTGTCCCCATACCCACAATCCATCACATGGTCCAATCTTCTTCTTCCACGCTGGCATCCACACCCAGCTGCTTCCGGTCAGGTGTAAAAGTGTGGAGACAAAAGATGACCTTGATCTTCTAGAAAAGAATGAAAAAAACACATTCCACAATCCTACTCCTGTCTATTCCCCCCTCCCATCAACTATACTAATGAAACAGCATAATGAAATAAGAGGAAGTATGGCAGGCCAAAATTCTAAAAGGAATATAATTGCAGGCCTGACAATGGGATTGTCCTCTATAATAACTGTTCTGATATACTGGATAGTATTGATAAGATCAGGAAGCAACTGTAAATAATTAAACCAACCTACCAACTCACACAACTCACAGCTATGAATCAAATCAATGTGGAAAATATTGTGAACTCTTCTGAACTAATGAAATAAAACAGGATACCAATTAAACATATAAAGCATTATAGATTCTTTCCCGTAATCTATACTTTAATGGTCAAGTATTGACAATTCTAAAGAATTAGCTTAATTCTTTATAAAACTCTAAGACTTCTGTTTGTTTGTCTGACCATCCCACCATTTTTGCTGAGAGAATAACATTACTGCATTTAGAATTGACTTGAAAATTGATTTATATCCCATTACATGGTAGAAGTACTGTATTTTTCAGAGTATAAGATGCACCTTTTTGCCTCAAAAAAGAGGCTGAAAATCTGGGGGATGTCTTATACATCGAATACAGCATTTTTTGCCACCTGAAACACCACCCCCTTCACTAAAATGGGCATGCATAGCTTTATGTGGGCTTTCAGAGAGTTCCTGGGGGCTGGGGAGGGCAGAAATGAGCATAAAATGGCCCATTTCCCCCCCCCTCCCCAGTCTCCAGAAGCACTCTATAAGCCTCCATAAGGCTATGCATGCAATTTGTTTTACAAAAAACTGGCTCATTTTCATGAAAAATGGGGCGTTTTCTTTATTCCCCCCCCCCAAGCACTCTGCAAGCCCCACCCCCAAGGCTATTCATGCCTTTTTAAAAAGAAAACGGGCCATTTTGGGGAGGTTTGCAGAATGTAAAAACTTTTTTTTTCCTTTTGGAAAGCTTTTTGACTGATTGATGAGAATTACATTGATCAAGTGCTGTGCCAGCAGAAACACCTACCTATCTACTGCAGTTCTCTCTATCTGTTTCTCACTATCCCTCTACCTACCTACCCACCCACACACACACACACACACTCCCTACCTATCTACTGTATTTCTCTCTCTCTTTCTCTCTACCTACCTACCTACTTACACTCTCTGTCTCTATTTCTCTGTCTCTCTATCCCTTTATCTACCTACCTACCCAACTACTCTCTCTCTCCTACCTACCTACTCTATTTCTCTCTCTTTCTCTCCCTCTCTATCCCTCTATCTACCTACCTACTTTTTTAAAAATTTGCCTCTTCAAAACCTTGGTGCGTCTTATACTCTGGTGCATCTTATACTCCAAAAAATACGGTACCCCTCAGGGGACTTCCAAAAGACCAACATTCACAGTATCATCAAATATTGTCAAAAAGGGGGGGGGGACACATTAATGTGGTCCTACCAGTTGGCAGAACCAAAGTGGCATCCTTTGGCTATTGGAAGGGGTCCTGCCTTCAGCATAGTTCAAATACATCTGCTAGAGTCACTTGCTTTATACAGTAGCTATCAAACAGAAAACCCCCCAAAGCCATCATCTCCGCATTTCTTTGCCTTTGTATTGCTTGCTTGAATATTGTTTCCTCGGTTTGGTCAGGTCCTGGAGAACAGGTCTGACCACAAATCTGTCAGGAAGTTTACATTACAAATTAGCTAATTGGGTTCTAAAGGATTTGCATGGACAACACTCCCCCCTCCACAACTAACAACTATGGCAAATACAGTTCAAACTACTATTATTATTATGCTTTTTTATTTATTATACCCCAGGAAATTATTGGTTGCACATCACGTCGAAGTGTCACATATATACACAGAGACACCCTCAGCCCTCCTAGCATCACTGCTCTTTTAATGCCTGTGACCTTGAGTCAGGGAGAAGCTACAAAACTAGCGGCTCCCCCACAGGATGGACTTTGATGCTGAGGGGAGCTCTGGGGTCAAGCGCAGAAAAGGGAAATAAATGGTAAAATCACTGTCTCTAGACTCCTCAGATAAAATAGAAACAAGCACTTGGCATTTTCAGTGCTGACAACCTGGCTTGTTTGTTCACTCTAATGAGCACTCTGGCTCCATTAATGAGCAGACTGAATCCATTATCATCATCATTTCAAAAGGCAGCGTGCCACTAAATAGCTTCCCATATTAGCGGCGTTGCCCTTGTTGTTCCATTTGATCAGCACTGGCAGCGGGGAGCCCGCTGCAACTCCCACTTTTTCTTTCTTTTTCTCTCCCCCCTCCTCTCCTCTTCCCCCCTGCTAGGAAATTAGCAAGTGAAAATTAGTCTCCTTACTACACATACACAGGCACGCAAAGCGCACACACCTTAAGTACACACAGAAGCGTGACCCTGAGAAACAAGTCGCGATCTGAGATAAGAGCAAGGTGAGAGGAGGAGGAGGAGGAGCAACCAGGGGAAGAAAGGAACGGAAATAAAGAGAGGAAGGGGAGAATCCTTAGGCTGCAGAGGAAAATACTAGGCGGCGGGGGGGGGGGGGGAGGAACATAAAAACACAAACATTTCAGTAAAGGCTGACAGATATTCTCCTACATATCAGGACCTTCGGCTAGCTAGCTGGACAGAAAAGGCTTCTGTTGAAGGACCTTCCCGAAGACATCAAAGAGCCAAATTAACTCTGCCCCAAATTGCGTGGCCCGCTTTAACACGCGGAGGCTGTTGAGGGCAGCAGAGGCTCGCGGTGCAGCTACCCCTTAGCGTTCGCTTCTCTTTCTCTTTCTTTCATCCCCCCCCCTTTTTTTCTCTTTCAGTTCTTGAATGTGTACCCCTTCTTTTCGACTTCCAGTCTCTTAAGGGATTTTAAATAGGCTTTGACTCCCTGTCACCCGGCGAGTGGTTGCAGACGGGTGGTTGGTGCCAAGAGGCGAAGGGGAACCCCAAGCCTTTTGCTTTCTCGCCTGCCTCCGTTTCCCGCCTGCAAGAGATAATTTGCATCGGCGAGCGGGAAACGTGGTACTTCTACCCTCTTTTTAGGCGCTTTTAACTTCGGTGCTTTTTTGGGACAGTGTTAAGTTTGTTCACATGACGGCAACGCCTTTGATATTTAAGACAAAAGAAAGTGTGCTTGGTGCGCAAAAGAAGCGGGATGTTCAACAAAATGCAAGGGCAGAGAAGGGAAAGGGAAGGGGGGGGAGAAATCCCATCTTCGTTTCTTCCTTTACCCTTCCGGTCTTTCTCGCCCTCCCCAGTCGTCCTAACTCCCCCCCCCCCCCTTTCAGTACCAAGGCTTTCGCGGCGCGAGCCTATAACAAACCCCCCCCCCTTTCCTTTGCATTATTTATTGATTGATTTAAGTGCCCTTCAACTTCCTAAATGTCGCCTATTTAATTACCGACAAATGCACGAGAACATTGACTAAAACGTTCGCGAGAAGGACAAGAGATGAGATCCGAGCATCCGAACGGCCCCCTCTACCCGACTGTCTCCCTAAGCGTCTCCCGCTTGAAGAGAGAACGAGGCTTCCAAGGCTGCGCTTTTTACAAGAACTTGAGTTATGCAAAAAGAAAAAAAAAGAAAGAAACCCAACCAGGCCTCAAAAAACAAACGAGGCTGCAGGCGGTTTTTCTCTCACAACCTTCCAATAGGTGGTGGAGAAATGTTTGCATCAGGTCGGGTATTACATTGCGCCCTCTCGGGTAATTTCGGTAGCTGCAAATGGGAGTAGGCAAAAGATTGGGACGCAGAGGAACCCTGAGCAAAACCCTGAATAATTTGCGCTTGAATAGGTTGATTGCGCAGTCCGACGCAGATCTAACCAGAAGCGCGCAGCGTTGTTTTACAGCGCCGTTCCCTCTGAAATAACTCCCACTTGTATTCAGTCGGTGCTTTCTCGCGAATGGGTGGCTTTAAGATTGCAGACTAAGGAGGGCAACCCAATCCTGACAGTATTTAGAAAGTCGGGAATAAATCGTAAGACTACAAATCTGCGCACGCTTACCTAAGCGCCAGAAGAGGTGCAAAGAAATTGGGAGAATGTTGGGGGTGGTGGTGGAATGAAGCCCAATGGGGTGGGCAATAATGATCCAGATCATGGGATGTCTCCACGCACTTGAAATGAAGAAGGTGTCGTTCAAAAACCGGCGTTGCGAAATAACGTTTGGTTCAAAACTGTAAAGAAATCTATTTCCCGACTAAGGCGATTCCCCCTTTCCTCCCTGTTTTGCCTAAATCGGCCTCCTTTCCCTGCGCGTGCCAGACGGGCTCTTTGGTTCCACCTGGACGTCGGCTTTCACTTTCCTTGTTTGTTTGTTTGTTTGTTTGTTTTTCGTCGCTCGATTATTCCTTTTCCGACGAATTAACTAAAAAGAAGTCAACAAACATCCGGCAAATCTGTTTCTCTCTTGTTTAAAACCACAATGTTTTCCGCAGATTTTGTTTTTAATAGCCTTTCCATGAGAATGATCGCTCTCCCCACACACACACACATATCTCTAAACTATATTATCACTCATCTTTTCACTCATTTCACTCTCTAGTAAGCTCATTTGCATGCATTTGCGAAATGTTGCCTTTCACCTAGGCTAGAAACTCCGAGGGGTGGGGGGGGCGGTGACATACGTTGGAAATGTTATGCAAAGTAGGGTAGGCTGGATCAATTAGAGAATTATCTATTTATGAAAATGTGGAGCTATTTGTTAAGAGAGCGGGGGCATAATTATGACCTGTAGTCTTGACAACTAGAAAGGGCTGATTGGATCATTTTATCGGTAGGGTTGCTGATATTCAAATCTTGAACACGGGGAAATCAAGCACTGAATGGGCTGCTTAAAGAAAGAACACCCCCCCCGCCTTTTCTCCCGTACTCCTCTTTTCCTAGCGAAGGAGAGAAATAAAAGGTTGAGGGAAGAAGGATTCCTTGAGTCCTCGAAGCAGATTCATTGGCAAAACGCCAGAGTTGTTCTTATAAATTTCTTTGCCGGTTTCCGTGTCTTGAAGCTAGAAGTGAAAGTGCAGCGTTGGCGCTTTCCTGCCTTCCTATTTTACTGTTCTTTTTGACACAATTGCCCGTTTTCTGTAGTCCGCCTTTGGTACATGGACCTGCCAGCCAGGGAAATTAATACCTTGAGTGACTGTGTTTTAATTAAGCAATTTCATGCAAATTACAAATTTTAGATTGCCAAATAATATATTGCACAAAATTGTAGACTGGCTGATCTGATATGCATGGCGTATTACTCTTCCAGGCGCTGTGCATACATGGAGAAATGAACAAAAATGCTAATTTCCAATCCACTATGCAAACGGTAAAAGATGCCTATTTAGATACATATGCTTTTCTTAGAAAAGGTAAACAGTTTTTTAATTTAATATAGCTGACATTGAAGATTTTTTGTGTGTGCGTCTTTGGAACAGGTTTTTTTTTTAACTAAACAATGAGAATCCAATAGAAAGCATCTTGTTAATGGTGACTAATAAAAACTAATATTGCATGAAGTATAATGATATTAAACCTTGTAACTGGTACATAAAGCAAGATCATTCCTACTGTTGCTCTATCAATGAGCACCAAATATGCTCACATATTAAATACATATTTCTGGTTGGGGGGGGGGAATAACCCACTATACTAGCAGGGCAATTAACAGGGGATTTATAAAACTGCAAAGAGGAGCTAAGAAAAAGGGAGGATGCAAATTATAAACTATGTAGTACTTCAGCAATAACACAAAATACAGGTAACTTGTACTATCTCTTTTTTGGGCAGAAATGTGCATAATAACTTATAGCAATAGAAATGGCTATCACGTCTTTTAATCGATTATCACTTTTTTTCTAGTTTTGACAACAAAAATATTAGATCTATGGGAACTATAATTTAAATGTCTCCATATGCGCTTGGATATGATAAGTATGCAGGTTGGTTAATATGAATCAGAATATTCAGTGAAGTTATATCTGTGAATGACTCTTTGCAGATAGAATTCATATTTACACGGCTCAAGTGGTCATATATACAGATTCACAACTACATGGAGTTATTCAGCCCTAAGAACCAGCCCTCAGGCTGTATTTCTAATTTTATGTCCTGTATATAAAATTATTTCCATGATGATTATGTATAAGTAAACATTTTAGTTAGCAGTATTTGCAAAGATAAACATTGATACAGATTAGTTGGCTTCATTTTTATGATCAAGATAAAAGGAATTATTTTACTTTAGCATAGGTTCTATGAATTGCACCCAGGATTTTTACTTCAAAAGCAAATCAAGAGGGCATATTGCATATTTATATCTTTCAGCTTAGAATAGCCACCTCAAATAGTTAACTACATTACAATATTTCAGTGTGTTTATGTGAATTAAATCCCAATAAAACAAATTAGAAAATTATTATAATAAATACTAGTCTATCCATACCTTATTCTTATCCTAGAGTTTAAGACTATTTGTGTTCTTTTGCCAGGTGCTGTTCAACCCTTGGAAGCAGCAGTGTTTCATTGACTTATTACATCCGTTCCCTACCATGTACTTATTTCTTTCATTAAGGTCTGGTATGTTCCCTAAAATGAACTTCTTTCTTTCATGCCTTGGAGCAGGGGTGTCAAATTTGCCGTCACATGATATATCATGACTTTTTCCCCCCTTCACGTAACCAGTGGTGGGCGTGGCCAGCATGTGACACATCTGGTCCGTGGGCCACGAGTTTGACATCTCTGCCTTGGACGGTCATAATATTTTGCCAACTTTTTTTCATAGTATTGCAAGTAGGAAATGCAAAAAGCTTCTTATGAAAGAAAGATCCCTGATATTCCTTCAGCTTGGACATAAGGAATCCCCATACTGGACCTCTAAATCAAGAGCACTTGATTTAAGGAAGATAAGGTACACTGATCATCGTTCATTTGAAACATCACTGCTTGGAATCCATGGTTTGTTCTTAACAATAAGTTCACATGGACCATGTAGATTTCTGTGGAAGGATCCTAGGATGCAAGGCTACAAAAGTTAACATGTCAAAAGAACTATGAAGCCTTGTAACAAGAGAAAGATGAATGTCCAGCTAAAGAGAAGTATAGTCACATAGTAGGACCTCAAATAAGTACGTTCTAGAACAAAGGAAATTGACATACAATATTATTTTGAGAAGTACAATTTCCAAGAGGGATACAAGACCTGTTTACTGATAAATACATCAGTCATTTCAGCTTCTGCTGTTAGAAATGGATTGAATTTTATAGCTAATGTATCTCATGAAAAAAGTATCAGGAGGGAGTTTTTCTATAACAGGGTGGTTTGACTCTAGAAATGTTATTGTGGAAACTATTAGCTCACAACTTAGGGATTCAATCAGGAAGCGACTATCAGAGTAAAGTGAATGGAGTGTTCAGCTTTAATAATTTGCTTTTCTCTTTAATAATTGCTTACCCTCTTAGTCTGCTAAAATAAAATCTTCTCAATTGGAAAGATCATCTGGAACTTTGCAGATACATTACACAATTAATCTGGTCACAAATTTAGCAACTTCAAGTATAATTCCTGCAATTATTTCTGAAAGTTTCTGTGTTCGTGTACTCTCTATCTGTATGTGTGTTTTGTCTCTCAGTCCAAAACAAAGAGCACTTCATCAGCAAAAGGAAAAAGAAAAACACAAAAGAGAAGACACTGAATTTGTCTTACTATTTGCCATATTACTATAAGAGTTTATTAAGAGTTTAAGAGTTTATTAACATTTATAGGCCGCCCTTTTCCCTGAGGGGACTCAGGGCGGCTCACATAAAATCAGGAAAGGGAATACAAACAATGACGTAGACACACATAAAGTAAAAATAATGAGCAACATTCATTCATCATTCGGGAGGGGCGGCTATCCTTGTCCCCAGGCCTGACGGGCTAGCCAGGTCTTAAGGGCTATGCGGAAGGCCTGGACGGTGGTGAGAGTACGAATCTCCACAGGGAGCTCGTTCCAAAGGGTCGGAGCTACTACTGAAAAGGCCCTCCTCCTTGTAGTTGCCAGCCGGCATTGGCTGGCAGATGGAATTCGGAGGAGGCCCAATCTATGAGATCTAATTGGTCGCAGGGAGGTAATTGGCAGAAGGCGGTCTCTCAAGTACGCAGATCCACTACCATGAAGGGCTTTATGGGTGACTAGTAGCACCTTGAAGCGCACCCGGAGATCGACAGGTAGCCAGCGCAGCTCGCGGAGGATAGGTGTTATGTGGGTGAACCGAGGTGCACCCACGATCACTCGCACGGCCGCGTTCTGGACTAGCTGAAGTCGCCGGATGCTCTTCAAGGGCAGCCCCATGTAGAGCGCATTGCAGTATTCCAGCCTAGAGGTCACAAGGGCCCGAGTGACTGTTGTGAGAGCCTCCCGATTCAGGTAGGGTCGCAACTGGTGCACCAGGCGAACCTGGGCAAATGCCCCCCTGGTCACAGCCGTCAGGTGGTGGTCAAAGGATAGCTGTGGATCCAGGAGGACTCCCAAGTTGCGAACCCTCTCTGAGGGGTGTAAAATTTGACCCCCCAGCCTGAGTGATGGAATATTGGTCGAATCTTTGGGAGGGAAGCACAACAGCCACTCGGTCTTTTCTGGGTTGAGTACAAGCTTGTTAGCCCTCATCCAGTCCATAACGGCCTCAAGGCCTCGGTTCATCACGTCTGCCGCTTCATTGAGTTGGCACGGGGCGGACAGATACAACTGGGTATCGTCTGCATATTGATGGTATCTTATCCCGTGCCTGCGGATGATCTCTCCCAGCGGTTTCATGTAGATGTTGAATAGTAGGGGGGATAAGACCGAACCCTGAGGCACCCCATATGTTAGGGGCCTAGGGGTCGATCTCTGCCCCCCCACTAACACCGACTGCGACCTGTCCGAGAGGTAGGAGGAGAACCACCGCAACACGGTGCCTCCCACTCCCACCTCCCGCAGTCGTCGCAGAAGGATACCATGGTCGATGGTATCGAAAGCCGCTGAGAGGTCAAGGAGAACCAGGATGGAGGGATATCCTCCATCTCTGGCTCTCCAAAGATCATCGGTCAATGCGACCAAAGCGGTTTCTGTGCTGTAACCGGGTCTGAAGCCTGACTGGAAGGGGTCAAGATAGCTTGCTTCCTCCAAGGACCGCTGGAGCTGGAAGGCCACCACCTTCTCAACAACCTTCCCAAGAAAGGGAAGGTTGGAGACTGGGCGATAGTTATTAAGAACAGCTGGATCCAGAGATGGCTTCTTCAGGAGGGGTCTCACCACCGCCGCTTTTAGCGCGGCGGGGAAGTTCCCCTCCCGAAGAGAGGCGGTAACAACCGCCTGGATCCAGCCTCGTGTCACCTCACTGCTGTTGGTAACCAGCCATGAGGGACACGGGTCCAGTACACAGGTGGAGGCACTTACAGCCCTCATGGCCTTGTCCACATCCCCGGGGGCAACATCCTGAAACTCAACCCAGAGATGGTCTACTTCATCCTCTTGTGCCTCGGCTGGAACTGCAGGGATGGAGTCCAAGTCCGACCGAAACCGAGCAATTTTGTCCGCTAAGAATTGGGCATAATCCTCAGCTCTGCCCTGCAAGGGTTCCCCCGCTTCCCTCTTATTTAGTAGGGAGCGGGTTATCCTAAACAGGGCAGCTGGGCGGGACTCAGCGGACGCAACCAAGGTGGCTATATAAGATCTTTTCGCTGCCCTAAGTGCCCTGGTGTATTCCTTGGTGCTGGTGGTTACCATTGCTCGGTTCGATTCGGACTTATCGGACCTCCATCGGTGCTCTAGGCATCTCCTCCGGCGCTTCATCTCCCGGAGTTCCTTGGTGAACCAAGGAGGTCTCCGGGATCCGCCGCCTCGGAGGGGCCGTAGTGGCGCAATCCGGTCGAGGGCCTCCGATGCTGCCGAGTGCCAAGCAGCGACCAGAGTCTCTACCGGACTGTGGGCGAAAGTATCAGGAATGACCCCAAGCTCTGTCTGGAACCTTAACGGCTCCATAAGTCGCCTGGGGCGGAACCACCTGGTCGGTTCCTCCTCCCTACAGTGGGGGTTTGGTCTCTGGAAGTCAAGCCTCAGTAGGCAGTGGTCTGACCACAACAGGGGTATGATGTCGTTACCCCTCAGACCAAGATCACAAATCCACTGCTCCGAGAGGAATACGAGGTTGAGCATGTGACCCGCTGAATGGGTTGGGCCCCGGATTACTTGGGTCAAGCCCATGGCTGTCATGGAAGCCATGAACTCCTGCGCCCCATCAGAGTTTTCACCGAGCGACGGCAAATTAAAGTCCCCCAGGACCATCAGCTTAGGGAACTCAATTGCCAGCTTGGCTACCGACTCGAGGAGCGAGGGGAGGGCTGCTGCAACGCTGTTGGGAGGCAGGTACGTTAACAGCAGACCCACTTGACCCTTGAGGTCCAACTTTATCCGCAGAGACTCACACCCGACAAGCTCCGGAGCAGGGACCCTACGAGGAGCTAACGACTCCCGGATAACAATGGCCACACCCCCACCCCTTCCCTGGGCTCTCGGCTGGTGCAGCACCTGAAATCCCTCTGGGCACAGCTCTACAAGGGGGACTCCTCCCTCTGGGCCCAGCCAGGTTTCAGTAATACATGCCAGGTCTGCCCTCTCGTCTAAAATTAAGTCCCGGACGAGAGGAGCTTTATGTACCACAGACCTGGCATTTAGCGACAGCAGCCTGAGTCCAGGGTCCTGACTACTTGCGCCATCTGGTCTCGGAGTGGGACTCATAGGGCCGGAAGGAGGGATCTCTGTAATGTAGCGAACCCTCCTTCCCCGGTAATGGCCTGCCCTAAAGTCCCCGCCAACACCTTGTGTTGTAGAACACCTTGTGTTGTAGAACACCTTGTGTTGTTGTATAACACCTTGTGTTGTAGAACTAAATGATAGACTTGCAGTATTATTATTTTGGAATGAAAATAAAATGACTGCAGGTGTCATTTAGCCTTTCTATATCACAACAAAGGTAATATGCTACACTATGTACTCATAATTGCTCATACCTGCTTGTGTTTTCTTGTAACAACAGCCCTTAAATGGAATCAGTATTTGGTGTGTAAAAATAAATGCAATCTTGTACCCAAATACTAGGGAATATGTCCCTTTGAATCAAACAGGACTTTGCTTTTAATTTCATCTATTTAGGATTTCACCATATGAGATATAATAAACATGTTATGACTTCCAAACTGATATTCATCGTACTGTATATCAACAAGGATTTATGTGGGCTATTAGACTTTTTGTGAATTGCAATCAATTTATTCTATCCAACACACTGAACATACATAAAGAACTGCACCTTTTGAATGCTGGGAACAGATCTTCCAATGAAAAGATCTGCTTCCAAAATTCAGACTTTGCAGGTGGGTTGAACAGCAAAAGCCTGGAGAACCACTGGATGGAAGTGAAGAGCCAATGATTTGTAACCTAGAAAATGGCAGCCCTGGTTTAAAGCAAGAAGATGAAGAAAAATGAGAAGAATACCATGAGAACCACATGGAAACTCAGGCTAGAGAAACTCATTCAATTTAGACAAAAGTTACATGTAGTTTGGATCCGTTAGATATAATGTTCAGCATGCCAAAGAAAAATCTCATCTGCAAAATTTTGCTTTTGCTTATATGTGTATGAAGTCTATGCCGTCATCAGCAATATCTTATGAATAGGGTCACTTTCAAAGTTTGTCCCTCAAGTCTTTTTTTTATTCTCATAGATTCGATTACAGAACCTGGCTCTCTATTCTTCATGATAGAGTTCTGCCAGCGATGCACAATTAAAATTATTGTGAACCAAATAGTTCCACCCATCCATATTGCACACCTTTAAAAAACTGCATGGTTATCTGGATTTTAAATACAGTTCATTAATATCACTAGTTTAATTTTACTGCAGAACTTCATTCACAGCTTTTATTTTGGTGTCTGTGATTGCATGGACAAGTAGTCTTGATCATTATAACGAAGTATTGCAGTGTTTGTGACAATGTCAGAGATTTGCAAATGAAGAAGACAGCAATGTTTTATTCCCTGAAGTCATTAAGTAACGGCAAACAGTATTTTCTGAAATATTTCATAATTGTTTCTTTTTATTTTGCAGCTACTAGGTTCAGGATTTGAACAGATGCCATAGTGTCAACAGCTTTCCCTCATCAAATCTTAAAATACTTTTGAGAATAATGTTTTATTTCATTAGTCAACCAGTTCTAGTATTGTTTCTCCTTGGTCTTTGGCACAACAAATATTTACAATACCTTCATTTTTAACTGACCACCTTATTGAAAAGCTTTTCCTGAGAAACAGTTATTATCATGCAGTTTATCTCAAAGTGCATTATAAATTGGAAAATTATGGCACATCCATGTGTCTCTTGCCTATCTCCAAAGAGAAATACATTTTAGTATAATTCAGGCTAAATTTTCTGAAATTACCTAAGATTTTGAACAAAGCACTTACTTACTTCATAGAAAACGTCTAAGTCTAATCCCACAGTACACATTTATTTGAGGTAACATATAAACATGTATTTAAGATTGCCACCTTGCCTTCATTCATAGATGTGCTTCATTGAACAGAAGCACTGCTGATCATGAAACCTCATCAATAAATGGCTCAAAGTGCATATACTAAAGCACATTGCTGCACAATATTAGAAAAATTATCTTGCAGTTATCTTGAAACATAGCAATTAATATAAAAATTAAGATGGGACTTTGAAATGTTGAGTCCCTAAAAGACTAAAATCAAGAGTATGCATACAAAGAAATGGAAATAAGTGTATAAAAACCTGGACAAGGAACAATAAAGGATCTCATAGAGTGTAGTTCATAATAGGAGTGCTACAATCCAGAGTATATAGTTGACCACCTTAAAAGAAGAGATATATGTTCACAACTTGTAACCCCCCAGTTTGGCTATTATATACATATACATATACATATACATATACATATACATATACATATACATATACATATACATATACATATACATATACATATACATATACATATACATATACATATACATATACATATACATATACATATACATATACATATACATATACATATACATATATATATATATATATATATATATATATATATATATATATATTAGTGTCACAACCCCTGGTAAGCCCCAATTATGGGAGGAAGCTAACTGCTTCCAACATCTGTCAATCGGCTCGTCACAAGAGTCCATCACGACAGAAACCCAATATTTTTACTGTTGCCTTTGTTATATTTGTGTTTTTTTATTTTATATGGCTAGCTGATGAGAGCTAAATAGCTTGAAATAGATCTATACTAGTCTCCCTTTATTTATTTATCAGCACAAATAAAAAAAACATATATATATATATATATATATATATATATATATATATATATATATATATATATATATATATATATATATATATATAATATAATTTATCAGCACAAATTTTAAAAAAACAAATATAACAAAGGCAACAGTGAAAATGTTGGGTTTCTGTCGTGATGGACTCTTGTGACGAGCCGATAGACAGATGATGGAAGCAGTTAGCTTCCTCCCATAATTGGGGCTTACCAGGGGTTGTAAAAAATCTAATATATATATATATATATATATATATATATGTGTGTGTGTGTGTGTGTGTGTGTGTGTGTGTGTGTGTGTGTGTGTGTGTGTGTGTGTGTGTGTGTGTGTGTGTGTGTGTATGTGTATATATATATACACACATACATTTCTATATTTCTGAGTAATCTATGAAATGTTTTATTTAGATATAGATACAAAGCAGGTTTTGTTTTTATTAATATATTGAGAAAGTAAGGGCTTATTTATTTATAGTTATTTAAGGCTTAACAACCCATAAAATGACCCCTACATAAACAAAAGATGATTACGAAAAAGATGGAAGCTTTTATTTGTATTACAATACAGCAATGATTTGCACCATTAAATTAATGTAGAGTTTCTCAACTGCGGCAACTATAAGATGCATTGACTTAATTTTTTTAAATAGTTTTTATTAAACATTTTTAACTTTAAAAACAAAAAGTAAAACACAACAAAAAAAGAAAGAAAAAACAAGACAAACATAACAATGTAAAGTAGTTGTAGCCTTCTGTATCGGCATTCATGTTTAGCCTTTGTAGTTCTCCATTCTACATTGCCTTCCTATCGATTTTAACTTCTCTAATAATGTAATAATAGTAGTACTGACACTTGTAATTATATTAATTGTTCATATCACCATTATATTTACAATGTAGTAAATATTTTAAGTTTGATAGTAATTAGTAACAAAATGACCATGGGATTAAGAGAAAGAGAAGAATCAGATTTCTATAAAATATGGAATAAAATTTATAAGTGTCTAGAAAACAGAAGCCAAAACAGGAAATAGAAGTCTTTGTTTGTGTTTTTCTTCTAAACTAGTATTGAATAAAAATTAACCAAAATTATTAAGATGCATTGACTTCAACTCCCAGAATTCCCCAGCTAGCAGGGGTTAATATGTTATTTCTAAATGTGAGCTCCACTGAGTTAATGTGTCATCTCCAAATCATAATTTTCAGGAATGATCATAGCCATAAAGACCTATTCATAACTGCAATTATGGGAAACTAAGAAGTTGCAAAATTATTATCCAGTGTAGAGGATTGTGGCCCAGTTCTTCACCTGGGGGTCTTTGGATAGATTTCAATGGGTCTGGAAATCTGGGAGGAAAAAAAAGTTACAACCTTGCTTCCCTAGCCTCTGGAAAATACCTTTCTGTTCTATTTATGTAGGCAACAAAGAAATGTATGGCCTCTATACATACAATAACAAAAAATGTTGGTTAACTATTTAATAATCACACAATTGTATTTCAGTGTAATTGGTTTCCTTCGTAATACTATATATTTTAAGTTATGCATTTAAATATTTTTTTCTGAGAAAGGTTCTGTAGGTTTCATCAGACTCTCAAAGGGCCATGGTTCAGTGGGGCGTTCTCCAGATCAGCATAGAGTAATTTAGAGTAATACAGCTAAAATGTTATCTCACTATTCTACATTAATTTGATATACCCATATATGTTCTGACCCCCCCCCTCCATCCAGTAACGAATGCCGAGACAAGCTTAACTGAAATGTCACAGCACTTTATTAGCAAGAAACCAAAACCTCAGTGGCTGAAAGCCAAGCATAACAAACAGATAAGAACCTTGGCAGCAACTCAGACTTTGACAGATAACAGCTTCTCCAGCATTAGGAATGACATTGAATCCTACAAAACGAGGCTCCTCCCAGTCTCTCTTTAAATACTATCTTGAGCGAGCCTAATTACAATCACCTGGTCCAATTATCTTTGGTAACTGCTCTCTACGTCGATCTGCCCAGCGTTGCCGGGCATCCAGGAACAACTCCCTTGGCTCCTCCCCACTGCTTCAATGCATGACTTCAGGATCACACTCCTTTGTCTCCTCCTCACTGCTCCAAGGCTCAGGCACCTCCTGGTGGCCAACCAGTCTCTCTGTGCCCTGCTCGGAGTCAGAACCCCGTCCAGTGTCCTCCACATCCTCCATAGCGGACTCATTGAGGGCCCCTCACTGTCGGAGTCTGGTGGCAGCTCCAACGGCTTCTGCTGAGCCACAACACATATATATGTATGGACATCCACAGAATTTTGTTGCTTTCAACAAAATGACAAAGTAGGGTTGGACCCTTTTGTATATAAGCATGATGTCAGGATGTATGTAGGAGTGAGATTATGATACTTTCATGATGCTGCCTTTCTTATTCCCATCTTGCACACACCCCCAGTGGTGACTACTGCTGGTTCGGGTGAACCAGTAGTTCTGTTGAGCAGTTGGCCCTGCCCACCTGCCCCTGCCCTATCCTGTCCTATATTTCCATGTTTTCATCCGATTCATGTGGCACAGCAGATTGCTGCGCTTCAGCTGTTTTACTCACCGGTACTGCAGTAAATGGTAAGTTTTAGAGCTTAAAATGGGCTGTTTGGAACCGAACTGGTTGTTAAACCAGTTGCAGCCCACCCCTGCTCACACATCAATGCTGGCAGTTATAGACAAACTGTTTCAAAAGAACAGTATTTCTCAAACTATTTTAAGATGTGTTGGGTTTCAGCTTCCCGCATTCCCTAACCAGAATCAACATACCTTAAAATTGTCAAAATTGAGAAACATTGCTGTAGAATGCTGGGAGCTCAAAGCTACAGCTATAAAAGCCCAGCCTCATTTCCTGATAGGCTCAGTAGTTATTACTTGGATTAATTTCTAAATCTTCCAACAAGGAGTAGAAATCCTAATGGTATATTTGTGGCTATGCTGCAGTGTGAACTGATTTTGGGAAAGATTGTAGGAGAAGATGGTAAAGGAAGTAGTGGCAGTGCTATACAATATTTTTTCTGGACAACTTATCCAGTAGTATTTAAATTGTTCAACTTCAGATAGGTTACATTAGGAAGTAAAAAAGTCTCATGTCAAAACTTAGCAACAGCAACAATCAATTTCTGCATACAGAAAATAAGCACAGCAACCAAAGGTCTCAAAACCAAGCCTATTCCTAGAAGGATAAGTTGGAGTATATATTTACAGAGGAACAGCTAAAAGTGTTTTATTACCCACCTCCCATACCACTAATTTGTAGATTTTGCAACAGTATACGTATCACAAAAGGGATGCCATTTATTGCTGCTTGATGGTCGAACATTTACTCCGTAGGGTGTAATATATGCAAATATATGCCATGTTTTGCAATGCAATTCAAATAATTTTTATATACTGTTTTAAAGTTAGTTTTTGTTTTTAAAAAGCACAATTTAAATCACCTGTCAGTTTACCGTCCATTTATATTTAGCGTTATTTTTTCTTTTTAAAAGAGATTTCATTAATTCTATCTTGGATTGGGAGATAATATGTTCTTTCCCAATTCTACTGTACTAAGTATACTCATAAAGCAAAATAATGGGTTAATAATAACTGCCTTGTGATTCTTTTATCTAATTTTCATGTTTCATTCTTCAATTTTTTCCTGTTTTTAACAACTCTTATACAAATATACAGTGCCAATTTATTACACCTGCCAATTTCATTATATGTGAACTTAATAATTACAGTATAAAACTCCAGATGCAACTCATCACCAAATTGAATGTAATTTACATAAAGCAATAATGGGAAAATATCAGAATTCCTATTTCTTTCTTTTTGACAGACAAATAACTGACTTATTATGAATTAAGATCACATGAACAACTTTGAAAACACTTAATTTTGCAACTACATTACATATTTTTCTCTACATGATGAGTTTCCACCAGCAGGCAGAGATATCAGTGTTCAGGTAGGTATGCTCATTTAGACTGGACTGACTACTGAAATGGCTTTTTATTTGGTTGGATGGTTGAACACTAACATACTGCTTTAAATCCCTATTACCATTAGCCACAATGGGCAGTGTTTGTAATACAAACACAGAGGCTAAAACCTTTAAAGTGGCTGGTTTTCAAATTAAGCAATAATTATTTCTTAAACCACTTTTTTTTTGAAAGAGCAGTTAACAGTAGTCTGAGCCACTGCCAAAATACCAATCTTGCCAATCTTCAAACTCATCTTTCCCTACACTCTGTGGACTTGTTCGGTTGTTGATTTTATTTTATTTTATTTTTACTGATGGACAGGGTCTCAAGCCCAGCTTATGATCTTTTTCCAATATTCCCTTGGGTTGTAAAGAAGAATAAGCTAGAGAAAGCATGGCTCCTGAAATTCATTCCAGCCCTTTTACTAACAGGAGCCATAGAATGAACCTATGTTTTATTTTGAGTCATGAAGTCACATGTGCATGTATGTTCAATGGGAAGCACAAGCTGACTGCATGTGCTCCACTTTTAAGTATTCCTGAGTAAGAATCTAGCTGCTAGCTCATTTCATTTAAATATTTTGAACAATATATATTTTATTTTTATATGAAAAGTTGGCATAATGCAAAGCAAAGCACTGGTATCCTGGTCTCCAGGAAATGTTTTTGGATATTAATCAGCATTCTTGTGTAGTAAAGAATGCTAATGTGCACCACCTAAGTAAAGTTACCAAGAAGTAAAATTTAAATTGTGGTTTCAGATACCCTCCTAGCACTAGAGAGCCTAGTTTAGGGTAATCTCAGCACTCCCTCCTTCAACTGGATAATCACATCTATCAGGGCAATCATCTTCTGAATAAACAAACATGAAACCCATTTTGTGAGAACACCTGTAACAGGAAAATCCAAATTAAAAATACATTCAGTGCCTCCAAAAGATTGTTTCACCTTTGTCCTAAGGTAAAGCTCGTAAGTACTAGAACTATGCCACTGCTTCTGAAGAAGAGTTCACAAGCATGCAGAGATCCTTTTTAATATTTCATGGTTATTTCTGAAGCTACTCCAAGCTTCTCTGCCCAGGTGTGGTATGTAGAGGTACTTCATTTAACTGGACAGGGATGAGATTCAGTAATTGAAATGTTTTTCAAGGATGCACTCTCCTAGGTTGCTGCAACACAACCCATGATCTCCTTTTGTTTTTTTAATTATTATTTTGATTCAGCTTGAGCATAGTTCTTCGTGAACTTTGAAACTAAAAATCTCAAGCAACACATGTCAATTTTCTCCCCATAGCTCATAACTTTACAACATCTTCCTACATTTTTTAGAGTAGTATAACTTCCAAACTCAGCAGCCGAATCTAGGGGAAAACTAAGTAAAGTGTACAAGAGAAAAGGCACACCTGTATTTTAATACATCAATGTGTGCTTACAATGTCTATGAGGAGACCATAGCAGAAAAGCTGTTTTTCCATTTTGTAGGTTACTGATTGCTTTTTCATGTTCGTATGTGGTGAGTGTGTAGTAAAGTTGCAAGTAGTTCAAACTTGTAATACATATTTCAACTAATAGCTTTTTCCTAGTGCTTGCAAGCTTCGTGGGGAGCCGCATGCAGGCTTGGATATGTATTTGAACAAAGAACCTACAGCAACATTGACCCGTTGCAGCTGCTTATACCAATCATACATTTTCCTCGTTAAAAGGTACATCTGGATAGATGATAAATTGACTGCTCAATTGCTAACCTTGACTACTAATTCTTAAATGACTGAACAGCACTTAAATTCACCTGCAACTTTGCTTTCAAAATATTCTATACAAATGTATGTATATGTATACCACCATTTCCATTCATCAATCCTCTAAAACACAGATATCATAACATCTGGGAAATGTTCATTTCATATAAACAATCAACATTTTCATTAGAAATTTAAAAGAGGATTAATTATAGGCTATTTCATTATTACTGGTGTTTTAATTATGGATGGTGTAGGCAGACTGATTTCAGCAAGTTAATTTTGTTAATTTGTCACTGACAATATCCAAGTAGCAGCAGTAAGGCATTCATATTACCTAATATTAATCATGAAATATGCTCAGTTGATGAGAAATGGAGAAAATAAAACACTGTTCCTTTCATCACTATAAAACACATACTGTACATCCAGAATACAAAAAAAATCAAAATGTGAATAAAATAACACATCTATAATGTGAAATTTAAAAAATGGACTTAATGTTTTAGCTGAAATTGAAGATATTCACATTATTGTTATGTGGAACAATCACATTTATCCTGTGTCTGTAAAATATTGGTGGATCCAAATGACTGCATTTTGGGATGGATAGGGATGGAACTAAGAAGTTTAAGATAAAGCTGGATCAATAAAAACTTAAGGCCATATTTTCTTGGGAGAATGGGTGGAACTGCATATGACCAAGAAATCTCTAGGACCAATACTTACACATCACAGTGCATGGTTCATTTAACTCAATAATTTTTTGAATGCACAGGTTTTCCAGGAGCTTGTATAGATAAAATCTTTGCCAAAGTTTGAAAAACTACTAAGATTTACTGTGTTCTACAAATCTACTGAGCTACAAGGTTGGCTACAATTTCCTAACCATATGGCTTTGGTCAACCATTTTCAAGTGTAGACCATTCATCTAGATTTTTTGTATCTATATCAACTACACCCAAAGCTCATTTTATTTATGCTAATATCTAATCCGGACATGCATATGAATCTACCTGCCCTTAAGAAGAAAAGGCAATGGCTGTTTTACCTAGTCTTTGGTTAGTTTTAAATTAACTGTTTATTTAACATTGTCTCCAAACAGGCTTCCAGAGCTAGTTGTCGGAGTTACTCATCCATAGTAGCAATATATATTGAGAAGACTTCTTGTCATATATCTTTTTTTAAGCAAATATAAAGTGTTATGAGAAACAAGTTTTCTCAGTAGACTTCCATTTGGGAATTGTATAATAAAATATATTCCTTCTTTTATTTCCAGCTGGAAATACCACAAGGAAGTCAGTTTCTCATTATATTTCCTATTTGCTCAAGTATGTAGCCATGCCAAGGGAGCAATTGAGTCAAAAGGCAGGCAAGACCCTGGAGTTTTCAGGCAAGAAGGTGAGGCTGAAATACTTCTTCTCCAAGCCTCCCTCTTTTATCAAAAGCAGCATCAACTTGTTTGCAAGTGAAATCAGAATGTGTAGCATAAAATAGCATTATTTTTCCTGCTAAAGCAAATTCCTATATTATAATTTTAAACCAAAGGGAATGGTACTAAAGAAAGGTTGCCCCAAGCTCCTAAAAACTGAAAGTCACAAAGAAAATTATTGGCATGTCAAGAGCAGAAGACTGACATCCAGTCTTCTCCTGCACCACTACTACATATAAACATTTTAGAACTTTAATTCACTCTTTGCCAGGATATGAGAGAGAGGGATGGTTCAAATTTGTGAAAAATAAATAAATAATAAATCCACACCTATCTACCCCACACCTTTGGGAAGGACTTGATAGGCAGACAAAAATGCCAAGTTCAGTCTGAATATCATCAGGTTGACTATGCAATAATAATAAGATTCAAAATTATGTATTCTTTTCATTAGCTGTTCAGTAAAGTCAAATTTTGATGATTTGTAGTCTGATTAAAAACACCATGTCCACTTGTTAGTTCTACATTCACATATAGTAAGTCTATGATTTAACTATATAGATTAACAGATTAACAGAGTTGGAAGAAACATTTTGGTCATTTAGTCCAACCCCTGCCCAAGCAGGAGACCCTACACCATTTCTGACAAATGGCAGTCCAAACACTTCTTGAAAGTCTCAAATGATGATGTTCCCACAACTTCTGAAGGCAAGCTCTTCCATTGGTTGGTTGTTCTCACTGTCAGAAAATTGTGACATGGTCACTCTCACCCAAAGTTCCTGCAGTTTCAACTCCCTCTATCACTTCTTCTCTGTTTGTAAGAATTAAGTCCAGGATAGTTATCCCTCTAGTTCCCTCCTGCCTTTTGGAAACAAAGTTGTCAGCTAGGTTGGTTAGAAACCTGTTGGAGCTGTTGGAGCTGCAAACAGACTCCGATAGCGAGGGACCTTATGAGTCCTGCTCTGGAAGATGTGAAGGAGCCTGGACAGAGTTCAGACTCCGAGCAGGGACCAGAGAGGCTGGTTGGCCACCAGGAGGCGCCTGAGGCATGGAGCAGCGGTGAAAGCCAAAGGGAGTGTGTCCATGACGTCAGGCCCTGGAGCAGTTGCGAAGACGTCAGGCCTTTGAGCAGTAATGAGGTTCAGATGGAATTAGTCCCGGACGCCTGGCAGAGACAGGCAGATAAACGCCGGCAGCAATTAAGGAGACAAAGGAGATAATTGGACCCAGGTGGTTGTGATTAGGCCCCTCCCAAGAGAGTATATAAGAAGAGATTTTGGGAGGAGGCTGTTTGCAGGATTCAACTAATATACTAACGCTGGAGAAGCTTTCGTGTGTATTTCTTACCTTGGAAGTCTGGGTTGCTGCCAAAGTCTTGTCGGTGTGTTAATTTACTGTGAATAAATTGTCTAGCAGTAATCTTGTGTTGGCGTGCCTCACCGTATGGAGGAGGGTCAGAACAGGAACCTATTTGATTTCTCACTTGGTGCAGAATTAGTTTTCAAATTGATATCAGGGTAATTGAAGTCTCCCATTAATATTGTAGTGTTTCCTACATATATTTGTTAATTGGCTGGCAAAAAGGACATTATTTTTTTCTGCTTCGGCGGTCTATAGTATACACTTATAATGATGCCATTTGTATTGACCCATGTGCATTCTAGGTGATTTTTGTCTTTTGTTTCATGCATTTCTGTAGCAATATAGTGGTCCTTTACATACAATGCAATTCCACCTCCTCTTTTATGGGGTTTGGGTTTTTTTGAAGCTTGTATCCTATCATTATGTTCCAGTCATGGGTTGTATCCCACCAAGTTTCTGTGATTCCAATATCCACCTTCATGTATTAGTAGTTCTAGTTCACCCTGTTTATTCCCCAGACTTTGTGCCTACAGTAAATAAAAATACAGTAAATCTTATTGCTTTTGAGTTATCCTTCGGTAGATTCACAACTGCAGACATACCTGCAACATTCTTGAGGAAGTGGCTATTCAATTATATCCCTTTTCATTTTGTGTTGAATTTAATAGGATGCATTAGCCAAATTGAATTAGAATCTTGTAGTATAAACATTCCTAAAACTGTGCCTAGACTTTAGCCTAAACAAGACTTTAGAGGTAAGCATTTTGTTGATTCTCTGTGTGGGGTATGTGTGTGTGTGTCATAGGATACCTTATAGTTTGGACATTACAGATAGTTGTCCTATTGGTAATACACTCTTTCTGTCCTGACAGCATAATGAAGGAATGATATGATTCTGGTTTAATTTAGTCACTTTGTCAAAGAATGAAATAAGATTGGTTTGGCATGATCTGTTTTTAACAAATTTGTCCTGAATACTAGTTATAATTATTTATTTCTAGATGTTCACAGATCTGTTTTTTTATTATTTTCTCCAGTATTTCCAGTATTTCCCCAGGTATTGATGTTAGGCTGATTGGTCTGTAGTTTCCTGCGTCTGTTTCTTCTTCTTCTTTTGAATACAGGACCCACATCAGTTCTTTTGCAATTCTCTGGTGCTCCAGGATTTTTTTTGAAAAGTTTTTTTTATATTTTAATTGAACAAAAACACAAAAAAAGAATCATCCTTCATTACATCTTGTGGAAAACGTGTCGATTGGTTGCAGATAACTTTCGTGCATTTCTTCCACAGTCATTACTTATATTTCATATTATATTATACACTTTAAATCCAAAATCTTTGTATATCTTACTATCAATGTATCACAATTCTCATTTGACTACAATTATTTGAACATGTTTTTACCTCAAATCATTCATACTTAAAGGCACAACCACATAATGGCATTCATTAGCTATTTCAAAAAATCCTCCAATAACATTACACCTTTATGACATCTTTTAAGTAAAAGTCGATTAATAAAGTTTCTAAACCTTCCCCCCCCCCACTTTTTCCCCCCAACTCACTGTTTAGAATTTATATCCAAGTTACTTTTGCCAATATCATAGCATGTATATATTGTTAAACAATGTCCATTGACATTTCCTTGCTGTTATTATAATTGGCTAAAAATCATTTACTATTTATGTCCCATCTCCTCTCGTCAGACCCCCCCCAAAAAAAATCCTTACACCTTTATAACAAGATCTAAATAAAAAATTGTTAATAAAATGTATAGGGCTTTTTCCCAAGTCACAATTTGCAATTTATATCCAAATTTCTTTTACTAGTTTGCCAGTACATGTATATATCATTAAGCTGTATCCATTATCATTTCATTATTGTTATAGTTAATTATTTGTTAATGAATAAACCTTTAATAACAATCTAAAACAATCTAAGAGTTACTAAATTCCTACTTATTAATCACAAAATCAATTATTTTTTTATTATCAACTTTCATTGTCAACCTGTATCTTTCCAATAACAAAACAGACTTATTTCTCTTGCCAATTGTCAGTCTTCTTTTTATCTCCTTTATAAGGTTTTTATAGACTTCTCTCCATACTTCGTTGCTTGAACGATCTCTCAAGTAATCTTGTTGCCCACCAGCTGCTACTAAAATTAGCTTGTCTTTGGTTGTCAATCTTGCTTCTGAAAAAATTCCTCTTCTTAAGTCCATTATCATTACCATTTTTTTTCTTCTGTATCCTGGAATATGGGGTAGAGCTCCAATTCGTCAAATTCCCTTTTCCATATTCCCTTCTTTCCACTTTCACCCACATTTGCTCCATTAATAAATTCATCTATTGTCTTATCTTTATCTTCTATATCTTCATTCTCCCCTTTAATTTTTGGGGGTCCAACCTCACCATCTTTTGCTGGGAGGAAAACTAGTCTTTCCAACTTCTTCTCAATTCTCCCATATCCTTCCAATAGATTTTGAATTCCAGCCAAGATATTTTGGAATTTTAAAGTTTCCTCATCTGAATATTGATTCATGTTTCCAAAACAGAAGAAAGAAAGAAAGAAAGAAAGAAAGAAAGAAAGAAAGGAAGGAAGGAAGGAAGGAAGAAAGAAAGAAAGAAAGAAAGAAAGAAAGAAAAACAAATAGTCACTGCCACTCTAGTGTTCCAGGCCTCTTTTATTTTTTATTTTAGTTTGACTTGAACACAAGTTCTTTTATGCTCTTCAAAGGAGAAGGGTTCTGTTTTTCCCCCTTTCTTTCCCCTGCCCAAAAAAAGTTCTCAAAGGCACCTGAGAAAACAATTCATGCCCTTGGCTCTTTATCAGTTTCTGTAAACAAGATTTAACAAGTTGCAAATACTTCAGCTACTAAGTCAGTGAAATCAAAGAAGGGAAGAGATACATTGTTTCAAAAACCCCAGCCTCTGACCTCCGAGTGGCAGTGTGCTACTTTTCATTTTCTAATATTTATCTCTGGCTTATAGGAAACAAAGTTCTTTAGATTTCTTTTAGTGAAATTTAATAACAAGTAATAGGAATAATTGTTAAAATAAGAAGGAAGGTTTTAATCCAGAAGACAAAGAATAAAGCAACAAAAAGCAGAAGAAAAAAAATCAATCTGTTCACTTTAAGAGAAATGAGAAACGTTGGGAGCACTTCAATCCACAAAGAATAGTTACAAAGAAAAAAAAAAGCTTTCCAAAGCGATCCAATTAGGGTTAATTTTGCTGCTCAGTTCTTTTGCTTAAGGATCTAATTTGGCTTTTAAAAAATTTCTTTCAGCAGTCTTTCACAAAATAGAAAAAAATACCTCACCAGATGGACTCACTTTCTCTTTTCACTTCCTTCCTTCTGGAGCATCCTGATTTCATTAGCCTGGGGGCTGCCTGTTTACCGCCGGCTTGAAGCACTTCCCTTGGGTCAATCAGGGACTTTGTGATGTCCCTGAGACCAGCAAGGCTTCGTCTTCCTGATCACTGTCTCTACGGGATGTTTAGGTCTCAATGGACCATCCAGTGGCAAAAGTGTCAACGACAATCTTAGTATCGAGACCGCACGTTGTGACATTGCGACATGGATCCTTCTCCAAGTGCTCCAGGATTTTTTGAACATATGGTACAATGGTACAATTTATGAATCTGGGTGACCCACAATTTGAAAGGTGAGTAGTATAGCAAAAGAGCAAGTGAGATAACAACAATATGGCTTAGCTAGTTCTTGAACTGAGACTCAGTTTGATGTAATGATTAAGACTAACAGGCTAGAAACCATTGAATTCTGAGGCTGAATTCTATCCCAGTTGAGTAACCTTGAGAGTCTTCTCTCCCTCCCCCTGCCTCTCCCTCCCCCTGCCTCTCCCCCCCCCATAGGAAGGAGGCAGTAGCAAACCACATCTGAAAATCTTTCCATGAGGGACTAGTCCGGAGAGTCACAAGGAGTAAAAACACTGGCTTGAAGCATGCATGCTTGCACACTCGTATGCAGTTCCTGAATTGCTTTAGAGGACATCTTAGTGGGTTAGTGATGTCAGTCTTTCTGGGTACATTAGTGTGGGATACAATATCATAAGCTGTAATTTTCCATTATATAGACTAGCATATAGCTTATGAACTACATATCCAAGGTACAGCCATGTTTAAATTTGCTTTTCAATTGTATTGCTGATACATAAGCCTTAACTTTCAAGAAAAGGCTTCTCTTTCAGACTGGCAGGAGAACTGGCAGGAGAGTATTTAATACTTTGTAACATTTTTAGTTGTTCTCAAGCCTTTGAACAAATAAAATAGTCAAGCCAACCTTGGGCAGCTGAGACTGTGCTGCAATTCTTGTGAAATAGGAGAACTGATAAGAGAATAATAAAGAAGTAGGACATGTGTGTGTGTGAATGCTTAGCAAGGTTGGATGACAATAAGGGCTTAACTAATTTTAAATATTTAGGGGTGATAATAGATTTTAGGCGGTTGGAAAGCATATGACCAGACTGGTCAACTGGGTCTGGAACAGAATGATGTGGTGTAAGCTGACGGGGATAGGATGATATAAAAATATGCTTTTTCATTATTTTGGTGTGGTCTCTTGCCTGTGTTTATTGAGGACCACCAGCTTTTACAAAAACTTCAACAAAATTGTTATGTATTCCAACAACTCCTCACACTATTAAACAACACTGGGCATGCTGCTCCTGTATGTTAATGTACCACCATTATAACCCTTTCATAAAACAATGTCTTCTTTGCACCCAGCACCTGGGATTGGCTTCCTTTCCTTATTAGCACAATAATTTATAAGACATCACTATGCTGCATTGATAATTTTTTTTGCATTCCAAACATTGCAGAAGTCATCTGCAGCCCATGCTTAAAAACTTTAAAACATCTATTTTAAAAATACCTCTACTTTGTTTTTCAAGCACTTTTAACTTTTACACTACAATCAAGATGTAAATTTAGTCTGCAGGGATACAAAAAAAGATAGGCCCACAAAAATAGACAAAAGATAAATACTTAAAAATATTTTTTATTTATAGAGATATGGTAGATATTTTTATAAACTGGCCTCGGAATACATTTTACTAAAGCGTGTGTTTGAATTTGAATGAGACTATAAGTAGTTCTTTTAGAGTGTACTGATTTATTGACTACAGATACAATTATTTGCTTCAGCCAGCATGATCTGAAATATGTATAAAAGGACATATAGGTATTGGAATTTTCAACCCAAATCAGAATCCTAATTAATTGCAAATCAGGAAAGCCAGTAGCCTGGGGTATCTGAAAATGAGAACTTTGCACATGAAAGGCTACATATGCCCCCAAATCTAAGCATTTCCTACTTATCAACCACCAAACTCATTCCATCAGTTTCCATGACTTCAATTATGTTCCTTAGGGATGTACAAGCATAGATTTAACCCAAAACAAATATGACCAGCAACCCAGAATAAGTTTTTTTTTGTACGATATATTAAAATTATGTTAAAGAGGTCTGATGCACAATGCTGCCATCAAGGTAGGAATTGAGTGCAGGAAGGGTACCAAATGTTCTCTACAGATTTGTTCAGTTATCTTCAAAAGACATGTATCTAGAGAAAGTAGAATTTATTATATTTAATTAAGAGTTCCTTTAATCTTTAATTGAATATGGTGATGAAGACATTAATTTCTCAGCTTAGCTTTCCAAAGAAATAAACATTCCTGCATGGCTGAATATTTAAATAGTTACAAACTCAAATGTGAAGACCAATACTTAAACAACTAACAATTTAAAATGAAAACAAAAAGCAGAGATCTATACTGTATGTGTAAAGTGTTGTTGTCCTGATTATGTTATTCTTGATATTAATGGGAATAAATATAATAGAAGTTTCCAAAGTAAACAAGTTTTTTTAAAAAAATATTTTTAATTATTCATGTCATTTTAGTTTTTAGAGTTACTGGTAGGGTGGGAGGGGTTGGGTTTTTTTATTTTATTTTGTTTTTTAATTTTAGAACTATTTTTTACTCGCACTGCACTCTCTCTCCAATGCTCCCAAACAGATCTGTGAGCTATCTGGGACTTGGTGGAGAAAGCCTTTTTTCTGAGTTGATGAGAGGAAAAAGGGTAAAACAGTAATATGGAGAAGAAGTGGGCGGAAGTGGGGAGAACTCTTTCCATTCCAGAAAATTTTTATACATATATGTTACTGTTAGATCTCAGTCAGCAGTAAACAAGAAAGCATTTTAACCACTTGTCAAGAAAACATTTCAACCACTATACCAGTCCTTAATACAGGTAGTCCTCAACTTACAACCACAATTGAGACCAAAATTTGTTACTGAGACATTTGTTAAATGAATTCATCTTTATTTTACAACATTTCTTGCCATAGTTGTTAAGTGAATCATTGCGGTTGTTAAGTTAATAATACGGTTGTTTAGAGAATCTGGCTTCACCATTGACTTTGCTTGTTAGAAGGCTGCCAAAGGTGATCACATGACCCCGGGACACTGCAACGGGTGGGTTCCTGCCAGTTCCACAAATCTACAGTGCCGTTTAGAACCGGTTCCAGCTCCCTGGTTCCACCACAAAACCACGGTAGACTAAAGCGTGTGTGACTAAAGCGCGGTGACAAAACCGCACCGTCAAAACCGCGCGACAACAGCGCGCCGACAGAAGCGTGCTGTAACATAACCCTAAAAATAACCCTAAACCTAACCCTAACCCTAACCCTAAACCTACCCTAAACCTACCCTAAACCTAACCCTAAACCTAACCCTAAACCTAACCCTAAACCTAACCCTAAACCTTACCTTAAGTTAAATCGCGCTTCTGTCGGTGCGCTGTTGTCGGTGCGCTGTTGTCGGCGCGCTTTTGACATCGCGGTTTTAGCGCCGCGGTGTTGTCAGCGCGCTTTTGACGTTCGCGGTTATGTCGTGCCACGCAGCTCCCTCCCCCCGCCCGTCCACACATCATCAAGATGAAGAGCAAGAGGAGGAATTCTGGGAGTTGAAGTCCACAAGTCTTAAAGCTGTCAAGTTTGAACACCCCTGAGATTTTTTTTCTAAAGGGTTAGGGGTTCAAGGGTCTTGTAACTTGACAGCTTTAAGACTTGCATGCTTCAAATGCCAGAGTTTCTGAGCCAACATGATTGGAGGAGGAATTCTGGGAGTTGAAATCCACAAGTCTTAAAGCTGTCAAGTTTGAATACCCCTGGGTCCAGACTGTACAAACCAGGATTCTCCTTATTCATAAAATAACTTCTTATGGTAAATAAAATAGAAATAGTTTTTTGATGATGGATTAAATATTACTTATCCATAAATTTTTCAATAATCCTGCCTTAATTTTACTTGTCAGAGTGTCATCAGATTTAGGGTAGCAAAAACTTACTTGTCTACAAGTAGGACAAGGCTTCAGAGTTATCACCTGCATGCATTGATATAGATGACAGAGATGTAAATGCCATAAACTGCATACAGAATTTACTTTCCTTGTCTGGCTTCATACCCAGAAAATAATGAATAGATTAGAACACACGAAGACATAATTATGGTATTTTAATCTCTGACAGATCTCACAGTGCTTTGCCTTACAGCTATTGCTGCTGCGTCTAACTTTCAAAAGACGACAAGCAATTCTAAACATTTGTGAAAATGACATATTTTGTAAATATTGGCTGGATAATCCATGGGAAATAGTTTCCAGAACAGTCTATCCATTAGAAACACAAAAGAAGAATATTGCAAATATGGTGAGACATAAACTAGACAATGATCAGTGAATAGTCAGTAACAACATTAACTCACAGCATTTGTCAAACTTATTTGAGCCAGAATATTAGAAGTCTCTAAACCAAATAATATATTTTGGCTTGTTACTTTTGTTTCATTTTCCCTTTCTTCCTCTTTTTAATTTGAACTGTATAAAAATGTGGTTTCAGTATAGTAGAGCCACTGTGTTTCACACTCAATATACAAGTATACCAGTAGTTTCTAGAAAAGTAATCCTACTCACTGTGTAATTTCTTCTTGTATTTGTACTAGGTATGGGGGTGGGGGAGGCTATTTTAGGATTCAACTAAATGTTATTGTAGTCTTTGAGTTGATTGTTTTATTTCTGTACAAAAGAAGCATGGGATTCTAAGTTCTAAAAGATCTTTTGTGGAAGGGAAGAATGAAATATATTTTCTTGTTAATAAAATAATAAAATAGCTAGAATAGTGTAGAGGTTAAGGCACCAGGCTAGAAACCACCCGCCTTAGGCAGGCAAGCTAGCTAGGTGACTTTAGGCCAGTTACTTTCTCTTAGCCCAACCCACCTCATAAGATTGTTGCTAATAGAAGGAGGAAGATGTGTTCATTGCCTTAAATCACTTATAAGATCATTGATAAAGTAATAAAGACAACAAAAAATTATAAATATATTGTAAATATATTGTAATGTAGATTGCTCTGTCTCCCTGTCTCTCTCTCTGGATGTGCATATGTGGGGATACACATGAGCAATTTCAAGTCAATGTTGACACCTGGAAACTCCCTGGGCTAATCTCATTATACTATATTTGAGTGTATGCATATGTGTTATGTGGATATGGGTGTATTTATTACACTATTTTTCTTTTACCTCCGATACATTGGCTCATTCTAATAGAATATCTGTTGAAAAGATTACATGAATCCAGGATAACACACCTATAGTTTTTTTTTATTATGACAAATAAGATTTGAATCCCATCTCTCAACTGGATAGAGCTGTTGGAAGACCATTCAAGGCACCCCATAATATGTTAGTACTCCTCCAAAATGGAATGAGTGTAGCAGATAATTTTGCAAAGGAGGAAAATTTTCAGAGGAAGATATAATAGGACCCAATTTTCCTTACCAAATGTTATTTATTGTAAGAAATCAATTTGTTTCAGGAAAGCAGAGCTAAGGATGTCTGAACAATGAGAGGATCTCTTATTGCTACTGAACAATTGATTTAAATTCTTCCAGAATTTGGAAGAATTTGATCCAGGAAACAGAAGGGAGAATTGCATCCTCTGGCATCTATACATGCTATTGTCAGACTCATTTTAGGGGAGAGTACTAACAAATTCTGGGGTGCCCTGACTGTATTCCAGCAGTTGCATGCCCAGAGCCTTAATTCAGGCATTATACAAATGAATGGGAACAATTACACTAGGACATTTTAGGATATGCAACTTTATATCTGAGCATCCATTTCTCATTGATTATAAATAATTTATTTCCTTTAAAATCTACACAAGGAAACTTAAATAGATTCAGTATAAAAATTAATGAGGCCTTCTTGTATAAACTAGTCAAGGGGGTATATTTTGTTTATGCAAGAATCAGTGACTGCTTTAAATATATCACAGGGTTTATGTTTCCATAACAATCATCATCCATAAACTATTAATCTAGATACAGAGTGCTACATGTATATTTAATATTCTCTGGGAAAAAACATATGGGTTATTTACATTTTCTATACATATAACAGTTTAAGGACATTTTAATATTGGTCTCTAATTCTGTACTGTCATTGTGTTTTAATACAACTGAGAGATTATGCAGTGGCCTGAGATTTGTCTAGTGTATGTGCTACATGTCAATAGAAATGCTCAAACCTTAATGAAAGGTATAAAACTAGGCAAGCAATAGTAATGAGCAATTATTTTATCAAAGACAAAAATAAAATGCATTTGATTGTTACACTCAGCATATATCATGGCATATATCCTAGTGAAGTTTATTACAAACTTCAATAGTTCAAAAAGTAGAGTTAATATCTACAATGTATTCTTATTTGACTAACAATATTTTAAAACTAACCTGGACATTAGCGATAAAAAAATCACAAAAATAAAGCAAAACATGTTTCAGCCCCTTATTTGTTTAAAATTTTGGGTTGCTAGGGAGAGAAAGAAGTGATATACTTATCATGTTCTTAAAGATATTGTTTCAGGTAATATTGGTAGTACTTGCTTAACAACTGGACATTTTATGACTGAAGGTATGATGGCATGGAATGGGTTCCTTACAGCCTATAAAGCACCCTTGGTCGTCATAAATGGTCATGTTTCTAACTCCCCCACTGCCACATAACTGCACAACTGGTTGCAGTGTTTCATATTTGTATGGGGGTTTGTGCCAGTTTCTGGCATTTTTCACCATGTCCTCGTGAAAGACACCCAAAGAAATGGATTTGTTTAATTTTTGCTGCAAAAAAAAGAATTTTCTGGTCATGTGTCTCGACTTATAACTGCAATTCTATGCTCAGTTATAGTCATAACAATGACTTCCCATCAGCTATTCCAAATATAGCTATCTTTCACTTTTGTAATTGATTGATGGTAATTTTGTTAATGCTCCAGATGTTTTGGGATGATGTTATTATTATTATCATTTTCATTAATTGCCCAGTCAGCAAGTTGTGCAGACTGGATTTGGCATTTTTGTCTTCCTATCGAGTCTTTACCAAGGACCTGGGATAGGCAAATCTCAGTGTTTGACAGTGTTCCAGATATCGTCGCAGAACGAAACCTGTTCCAAGTAAAGTCACCTTCTGCAACTGATTGATGGCAAATTTGTCAATGCCTATAGTGTTCAAGTGGTGCTCCAGTTGTTTTGGGATTGCACCCAAGACATCTATTACTATTGGTACTACCCTTGCTTGTCGTAATTGTTCTATTTCTATTTGTAGGTCTTTGTATTTTGTTATCTTCTGCTGTCTCCAGGCACTTCTACATCCACTATCCATACTTATCTGCTTTCTTATTGAGAACTGTTAAGTTCGGGGTGTTATGTGGCAGGAGCCTGTATGTCTAAATTCTGAAGTCCCAGAGGAATTTAATTTCTTCATTTTCTATGACTTTTTCTATTTTATGATCCCACCAATTCTTGCTTACTGGCAAATGATATTTATTGCAGATCTTCCAATGCAACATTGTTCTACTTTGTCATGCCACTGCTTGTAGTCAGTCTGTGCAATCTTCTCAGAGCAGCTTATCAGGTGGTTCACTTTTCTTCCGCTTCTTTGCATTGGCACTTGCTGTCTGTTGCTGTCTTCTCAATTCTGGCTTTGTATATATTTGTCCTTAAGATTTGGTCTTGTGTAGCCAGAATTAATCCTTCGGTTTCTTTCTTTAACTTTCCTGCTCTTAGGCATTGTCAGGTCCTGTTATTATCTGCTATTTCTTTTAATGCACTGGCCACGAAGTGCTTTGTTTTCCCACACCCCCATTCTGTTCTTCATTTGGCTTTTCTTCTAGGCCAGTTTGGCCTCTTCAATAGTCAGCAAGCCTTCTTGGCATACTAGCTTCAGTGCATCTCCTTCATTGTCCTTCAGATATTCTTCCAAAGCCCTTTTTTCTTCTTCAACCACCTGATGTACTTGATTAGATTAGTTTTATTGATTAGTCTATAGGCCCATGATGGTGAACCTATGGCACGTGGAGCCATATTTGCCGGCATGGCAGCCTTCAGTTCTGGCACACATGTGCACACCAGCCAGCTGATTTTTGGCCTTCAGAGGTCTGGGGGAGGCCATTTTTACCCTTCCCAGGCTTCAGGAAAGAGGGCAAAAAACAGGCTCAAAGGGCCAGCCAGAAATTCATTGCCAGTTGGGCCATTGGTCCATTTTTCACCCTCCCCAGGCTTCAGGAAAACCTCCTTGTAGTATAAGGTGACCAGACGTCCCACTTTCAGTGTGACAGGCATGCTTTTGTACAATTTGTCCCGCGCCCCATGCAGCTTTCAAAAAGTCTCGCTCCCCAGCCCATCAGCTATTGCTCGCTCCCCCGCCCATCCACATGCTTTCAGTGGGGTGCATACTGGGAGGAATCTCTCCTGTCCTCCCAGCAGGCACACCACTGATTAAACTGCTCTCTTTCACCTGCAGCAGAGATCGGGCAGGCGAGAGGAAGTGCTTTAGGCAGGGAGGTGCATGCCAGGAGGAGAGGAGAGATTCCTCCCAGCACACACCCCACTGATTAAAGCACTTTCAGTGGGGTGCGTACTGGGAGGAATCTCTCCTCTCCTCCCAGCTCCCTTTCGCCCGCAGCAGAGATCGGGCGGGAGAGAGAAAGCACTTTAATCAGTGGGATGCGTGCAGGGAGGAGAGGAGATATTCATCCCTGCGCGCAGCCCACTGATTAAAATACTTGCTTTCGCTCGCCCGAGCTCTGATGCCGGGGAACAAAAAGTCCTTTCCTTCACATGAATCCTGCCCGAGCTCTGATGTGGGCATCAGTGCGGTGCATGCAGGGAGGAGAGGAGAGATTCCTCCCAGCACACACCCCACTGATTAAAGCACTTTCAGTGGGATGTGTGCAGGGAGGAATCTCTCCTCTCCTCCCTGCATGCACCCCACTGATGCCCACATCAGAGCTCGGGCGGGATTCAGGTGAAGGAAAGGACTTTTCATTCCCTGGCATCAGAGCTCGGGGCCCACTGATTAAAATACACTACAGCCCACTGATTAAATTACTTGCTTTCGCTCGCCCGTGCTTTGATGCCGGTGAAAGAAAAGTCCTTTCCTTCGCCTGAATCCCACCTGAGCTCTGATGCGGGCATCAGTGGGGTGCATGCAGGGAGGAGAGGAGAGATTCCTCCCAGAACGCACCCCACTGATTAAAGCGCTTTCAGTGGGATGTGTGCAGGGAGGAATCTCTCCTCTCTTCCCAGCTTCCTTTCGCCCGCAGCAGAGATCAGGCGGGCCAGAGGAAGCACTTTAATCAGTGGGATGCGTGCAGGGAGGAGAGGAGATATTTGTCCCTGCGCGCAGCCCACTGACTAAAATACTTGCTTTCGCTCGCCCGAGCTCTGATGCCGGTGAAAGAAAAGTCCTTTCCTTCACCTGAATTCTGCCCGAGCTCTGATGCGGGCATCAGTGGGGTACGTGCAGGGAGAAGAGGAGAGATTCCTTTCTGCACAAGCCACCCCACCCTCTTCTTTAGAAGAGCCGGAAGCATTAGGGGAGGGGGCTTTGCACATCCCCCTCCCCCAAAGCCTCGCGCCTGCTTACAGCAGCCCCAGATCGCCAGTGGCATCGGACTCCAGCTCCCATCCCAGCCCTCTGCACAGGGTGACGCTTGCAAAGGAGAGATGCGAGAGGCGCTGGGATTGGTTAGAATCGGATGAAGCTTGGCTTTGGAAAGGTTGGGGGGGACAAGCAAAAGTGAAAGCCCCATAGAGTGACGCCACCAAGAAGAGTTTTGCAGTGTTCCACGGCCCTTCCCCCTCAGGAAAGGAGGGTTGGGATCACAGGCACCTGACTCTATTCCCTTTGGGTGTGCATCATAATGTTGTAAGCCGCCCAGCGTTACCTGTGTGTGAGGTGGGCTGCCCTATACATTTGCGTGTGTGCGTGGGAGAGAGTGAAAAAGAGAGGGAGAAATAATTATATTAATTAGATAGATCAGTGTTTCTCCACCTTGGAGACTTGAAAGTGTGTGGACTTCAACTCCCAGAATTCTGGTAGTTGAAGTCCACATACTTTCAAGTCTTCAAGGTGGAGAAACACTGAGATAGATGATAATGAGATGAGGGAAGGAAAGGGAGAGAGAGAGAGATACCATAACTAGATAGACAGATAGACAGGCAGATAGACGGATGGATAGAGAGAAAGAGAGAGAGATAGGTAGACAGGCAGATAGACGGACGGAGAGAGAGAGAGGAAGAGAGGGAGAGGGATACCATAACTAGATAGACAGATAGGCAGGCAGATAGACAGACAGAAGGAGAGAGAGAGACAGAGAGATACCATAACTAGATAGACAGATAGGCAGGCAGATAGACAGACAGACGGATGGATGGATAGAGAGAGAGAGGATATGTATAATTAAGGTGACCAGACGTCCCTAGCGAGGCCACGGGCTGGCACTAATCGCCGCGGCCTAGCTTCCTCTCCCCCCCCCATCAATGGTGTCCCTCTTTACCAATCTGAAAATCTGGTCACCTTATTGTAGTATGTTGTTAAACTGCTTGGCAATGAGTGGGTATAAACTAAGATGTTTCAACCAAAAACCTCTTTTAACCAAATGGATCCTTGTTCTATTTCTTTGGGTTATCCCATACCTGAGCTCCAAACTGCAGTTTCTTCCTTGTCAGGTAATGACTGATTCACTGCAGTTTCTCCATTGATGGATTGATAGAAACATTTCTGATTATATTGAAATTGGAGGTTCTGCCTATCATTTTCAATTCGAGGTTTATATCTGCTAACCTTCTTGGCTATTGCTGTTATTTACTGCTTTATTATTTCCAGTGCTTCCTTGATTTTTCTTGTTTCGAAGTGTCACTTCGTGGATGTAAAGCATGGTACATATTCAAAAGTTTATGCATTTTCCGGTCCAGGTTTTCCAGTTCAGCCACAGTCCAGTTCATGATTCCAGCTGGGTAGTGTATCACTGGAACTGCCCATGTATTAATGGCTTTAATTATGTTTCCAGCACTCAGCTTTGATTTTAATATTTTGCGGACCCCCCTGATATATTCCTTTTGCGTTGACTCTTTGACTTTTCCATTCAAGATGTTATCTGCTTCCAATATGCCTAGGTATACATAACCGTCATCCTTTGCTAATGCTTTCACAGTGCTTCCATTTCCCAGTTCTATTCCTTCTATTTTTTCCATTTTTCCTTGCTGCATGGATAATATAGCACTTTTTTCAAGTCCAAAGTTTATTATGATGTCGCTGCTGAACAGTTGAACTATGTTGAGTATTGATTCAAGTTCAATGGGGCTTTTTGCATACATTTTTAAGTCATCCATCTATAGTAGATGGTTTATCTTTCCATGTTGGCTTGAGATTTGTAGCCAGTTTTGTGTTTCAAATGATTATTGTCAGTGGAATTAATGCAATGTTGAACAATAGTGGCGAAAGTGAGTCCCCTTGGAAGATTATTATTATTATTTGCAACAACAGAATTGTATCACAGCGGCCAATTGTTTTGCCGGATTTGGCATTGGTTACTAGTCAGGCCTCACCCAGGGGCCTAGGACACCGTAACGTATTTTCGTAATATGCGTGCAGATCCAAGCAGTGCGGCTTTTTGCATTTGACTGATGGTGATTTTGTCAATTTTTAACTGTTTTAAATGTAATTCCAGTGCTTTTGGAATAGCGCCCAGTGTGCCAATTATCACTGGAATTACCACTGCTGGTTTGTGCCATAGCCGTTGAATTTCAATTTTTAAGTCCTGGTATTTTGCGATTTTTTCATGTTCCTTCTCAGCGACCCTGCTATCACTGCAAAATCATGCACTGATTTTGCCTCTTTTTATGGATACAGTGGCACATTTTTCCATGCCAAACTACATTGAAATATCGGTGCTGAATACTCGGACTGTGTTTGTCTATCGGTGCTGAATACTCGGACTGTGTTTGTCATTATTATTATTATTATTATTATTATTATTATTATTATTATTATTGTTAATCTTCAATTCAGTCTGGGATTGGTAAACGCTTAACAGTTCAAGTCCTAACCAAGGACCTAAGAGCTATTAAAGTAGCATCTGAGTATATAGGCAGGTCAAATAGGGTGGGATTTACAGTCAGGATATTGAGGTCTAATAAGTTCAAAATTTCCATTTATCTAAGTAGCCCTTTCTGAATTGCTCCAAGGTCTCCTATTACTATTGGTACATCCATTGATTTCTTCCTTCATAGCTGCTCAACTTCAATTTGCAAATAACGATATTTTGTTATTTTTTTTAATAGCTGTTTCTCTTTGTGCATCACCTGGTATTGCAATATCAATGACCCAGACTTTCCCCCCCCACAATAGTGAAGTCAGGCATGCTGTGGGCCAGATGTCTGTCTGGTTGGATTCAAAAATCCCACAAGATTTTGACCTGTTCATTTTGAAGAACTTTGTCAATTTGATGTTCCCAGTAATTTTTGCTCCATTTGAACCCAAACCTCTGGCAAAGCTTTCAATGTATGATTTTGGCAACTCGATCATGACATTGTAGATAATCAGTTGGTGAGATTTTTCTGTAGACACTGCTAAGGTGATCCACTGTTTCATCCTACTCATTGAATAAGTGGCATTTGCTGTTGTTACTGACATGTTACATTTTTGCTTTCATAGAATTGGTCTGTAGGGCGTGGGCAGCCATAATGAAGCCTTCAATTTCTTTGTTCACAATCCCGGGTCTCAACCATCTCCATGTTAGCTTTAGTTTTGTATCTACAACTTATTGTTGTTGTTGCTATTGTTGTTGTTGATCACACATTCAGCCAGATGTTTAGACTTGATTTGACATTTTTATCAACCTATTGAGTCCTTTCATGATGTTAAAGGTATTATCACAGGATGTAAGCTGTCTTTTGCAATTGACCAATGCTGACAGTGTTAAAGTGGTACTCCAAATGTTTTGGGATTGCACCCAGGCACTTATTACTAATGGTACAACTTTTTATTTCTTTTGGCACACAGTCATTTTATTTCTATTTGCAGGTCTTTGTTTTTTGTTATCTTCTCTAGTTCTTTCTCTTTTATTCTTCTGTCTCTTCTTCTGACAATACCAGGATATTTAAATTAAAATTTGATAAGATAAAGATAAATGTTCCCCTCACACATATATGTGTTGGTCATTCCCGAATCTAGGGGACGGTGCTCATATCCGCTTCAATGCTGAAGTGCCAGTGCTGTCCGAAGACGTCTCCATGGTCATGTGGCCAGAATGACTAAATGCCAAAGGTGCACGGAATGCTGTTACCTTCCCACCAAAGGTAGTTCCTATTTTTCTACTTGCATTTTTACATACTTTCAAACTGCTAGGTTGGCAGAAGCTGGGACAAGTAACAGGAGCTCACTCCGTTATGCGGCTCTAGGGATTTGAACCACCAAACTGCCGACCTTTCTCATTGACAAGCTCAGTGTCTTAGCCACTAAGCCACCGTGTCTGCGTTAAGATACTTCTTGTTAAATGAAGGGTAAAGATAATAAAAAATAAGTTTGAATTATTCACATAAATTGCCATCTGCAATGACTATTGTAAATGTGAGAAATAATAAATATTATTACATAGATACTGTTAAGAAATTAGAAATGCAAACAACAACAAAAATAGTAGACAGCCTACAAATAAAAAATGGTCCACATTCAAAAATGTGGAAGGTTTGGCAGAGGGGGTCAGGGTGGGGGGAAAGCCTTGATTAGACAACTTGAATAGCAACCTTTGAGAATATGTTTATATTATGGCAGAAAAAAAGTTTGTTATTCTTAAAACAATCTGCCTGCTCATTCAGTGAATGCTACGGAATGCATGCTGTCACATCCATATGACAATTCCAGAGACATAATATAAGAATTTAGAAAGTTGAGCCTTTGGTTTTTAATGGCACCTTTTTAAGGAAAGAACAGCATCCTCCATCAATGACAAATTGGAACAAAAGGCAGACCAACATGGCTGACCCCTGCAGCAGCCCCAGGGGCAGTTCCACTGTCACCAGTAAAGTTAAAACTAAATGCAAAAACAGAAAAGCCAAAGGGAAGGCCAGTTAAAAAAAATAAGTCAAAAATGTATTCCAGAATTTAGCATATGCATCTTTCACTTGCCAACAACCTTCTTTTGGGGGGGGGGGGGGCAAGAGGAATACGTTCATTCCAAATGTGAAAAGCATATAAGAAAAGGTCAAGATGAATTACAAGAATATTGAACAGGGTGGGCTTACAACATACAGTTACATAGAAAGGTTGAAATGATGTGGTGGTTACAATTCCCTTAACTTTAGTTCATGTTAATATTAGCAAGAATAATATTAAGGGACTCTTGGATGTGTTTGAAATTTGCAAATGAAAAATTAATACGATAGGGAAAGCATGGAGAAACAATTTCCAGAATGCTTTCCAACTCCTTTACGGACAGTAGCCATAACACAGTAAGGAGTTTCTGCTCTCATTATCTGTTTCAGCTCTGTGCTTTGGTGTATATATGTATGTGTACTGCAAAGCAAAGGTAGGGTTGTATATGCTACCATGTTTTTTGTTTACCAGCATTGGTAAAAATTAGTGTTGGGATTGGGCACAAAAGAGATCTAGCCAAAATCTTGTTCTTCGTTGAGTTCCACTATGCTTTAAGCTCTCTGCAATTTTTTGATATCTATATGAAGCAACTAAATGACATCACCTGCCAATGTGATGTTTTCAAAGATAAGAAAATGGCTAGAAGAAATTATAAACAACAAATAGATTTAAAACCAGAATTACTGTATTTCTATTAGATAAATTAAGAGGAAATTATAGTAAAAAAAACAACACCTCAATATATCATGTTACACATAATAACAGTGGCCAATACTGGAACGTGCAATACTGGAAAAACGATAGCACTCCCTCCAATGGAATGGTGATAAAAAAATGTGTGGAGATGGATAGGCTAAAAATGGAAATAAAAGAAAGAGGAGAAATGGAATACTACTTGATTTGGGACACATGGTATATGGTTAGAGAATAGAAGCTAAGAGAATAGAAGCTAAGAATAAGTTTTCCCTTTCATTGTATTCTTTCTTATAGCAAGATTGTAAAAAATAAATAGAAAACCAAAATGCAAAAGAGAAACAATAAAATACTAAAATTTAATAAATGACAAAAAAGAGCAAGAAAAATCAAAGAACAGAAAGCCCACAAAATAAAATAAAATAACAGAAAATAATAGAAAAATTAATAAATACCAATATGTTATACATATAGAGACCACTAGTTTTATTTTTTATTTTGTTTTTTACTGTAGTTTTATTTTTACCTTTTTAATTTAAATTGATTTTTTATTTTTTGAGATATTATGTATGCCTCTCAGAGTCACTATGTAAGATAAATAAACAAGTGAAAATTCATATATATGTGTTTGTATGTACTGTATGTATCTGTGTGTGTATGTATGTGTGGATAGATAGATGATAGATAGATAGATGGATGGATGAATAGTATTTATTATACTTGTATGCCGCACTATTCCCTGGAGGGGGTGTTTGTTCTGGATAGCTGTCAAGGCTTCTTTTATAGGCACTTGGGTGAAGAGGGATATGACATCGAAACTCACGAGTAGGTCGCTGGGTTGTAGGTTTTGTTTCTTTATTGTTTCTATGAAGTGGAGTGAGTTTTGTACATGTGAGGTGATGGATTCTGCGTAGGGTTGGAGTTGTTTGGTGAGGAATTTGGCAAGATTCTGTAGAGATGAGCCTATGGAGCTGACTATGGGTCTGAGTGGTGTTCCTTTTTTGTGTAACTTGGGGAGGCCATAGAGTTTGGGGCATCTGGAAGATTTCTCTCTGGGGATAATTCTTTGCTGATGGGAGGGGCTTTTATTTTGGATTTGGTGGTTTTTTCCAGGTAGGTGGTGGGATCTGTGTTTACAGGTTTGTAAGCGGGGTCTTGGAGTAGGTTGGATAGTTTGGCTTGGTAATCAGATGTGTTCATCACCACTGTGGCGTTACCTTTGTTTGCTGGGAGAATGATTATGTTGTTGTCTTTCCTCAGGTTGGTGAGTGCTTTTTCTTCTTGTTGTTGTAACTTGCTTCTGGATGGATTATATATATATCAGCAGGATGTGCCCTCTATATCACAGTCTCTATGGGATGATTTAGGTCCAAAAGGACCGTCCAGCGGCAGAGATATCGACAGAGATCTTGGAGCTTCAAGATCACACGTCATACCGCCGCGACACCAGCCCCGCCTCTGAAGGTAATGATAAATGGGGAAGTGACAGATTCTATTGATATAAGGAAAGGGACAAGACAAGGTTGTCCACTGTCATCTCTGTTGTGACCGTCGGATATTTATTAGAAGTTAAGCTAAAAGATGAACAAGTTAAAGAAACAATTATTGCTTTGGGGGGTGGGATTTCAGATATGGGCTTGATTTAGAGAAATGGCAAAAATTGTGGTCTCAAAATTACAAAATGGCAATGTCAACAGCATATAAAGAAAATTTGTATAAGATGTTTTACAGGTGGCACTTACCTCTAACGAGAATAGCAAGAATGTATAAGAATAAATCCGAAAAATGTTGGAAATGTCATCAGGTACCGGGTTCATATTACCATATGTGGTGGACGTGTGCAGAAGCTAAAAAATACTGGACTAAAATCCACACATGGTTGGAAAAAATGATACAAAAACATATAGACTTTAAACCAGAGATATTTTTATTGGGGATTTTACATACAGTAGAGAATTGAAATATTTGATTGTAAATGTGTTAACAGCGGCTAGAATCGTATTTGCTAAAAATTGGAAAAATGAGAAAATACCAACGCAAGAGGAAGTTATTCAGAAAATAGTGGAATGTGCTGAAATGAGCAAATTGACATTTGAAATTAGAGAACAAGAAAATAAACAATTTTATAAGATATGGGATTTATTCTATCAATAGTTAGACAAAAAAAACATGGAAATGAAATATGATAGAGAATTTTACAATACAAGGATAATGAAACTGACACAGAATATAATATAAAGATGTACTACTGGATGGATTTAGGAGGATGTAATGAATTGTTATAATATAAATTAATTCAAAATTTAGAATATCTCATATAAAATGAAGGAATAATAGTTATAGTCAAAGATCAGGAGCACTGAAAAAAGAAACAGAAGGCTTTATTTTGGCAGCTCAAGAACAAGCCTTAGCCATAAACTACATGAAGGCAAAAATTCAACATGTTACTGATTCTATAAAAAACCACCCTACTTGGAACAGCTTATATCCTCTGACGTTACCTTAACAGTTCCTAGGTCCTTGGTTAGGACTCAAGCTCTTGAGCTACCAACCAGCCCCAAAGGCTGTGAATCTCACCAAAGAGATTCAAACATAATAATATAAGAAATACTAATGATCTGATGGTCATTTTGAAAAATCCTTTCTTAGTGAGCACCTAGAAGTCAAGAGGAACATATGTGCCAAATTTCAAGTTTCTAGGCTTTATGGTTCTGGAGATTTCATAATGATATGTGAGTGGTATTTCACTTTTATATATATAGATAAAGTTAGTCATCCAAGATCTGCATTGACATTTGGCAGGAGCTGAAGCAGGTCCATTTTACATATAAGCATGACTGAGTTGGGGAAATTTTGAGGATTTTTATCTGGTTAAATCTAGTATAGGACTTATAGTACATTTATTTTCTGTTTACCATAAGGTGACCAGATTTTCAGATTGGTAAAGAGGGACACCATTGACGGGGGGGAGGGGGGGCGCGGCGGCGGCTTGATTAAAAATTTTATATTTTGTCAAAAGGTCACACAAGGCGATTATATGACCCCAGGACACTGAAAGCATCATAAATATGAATCTGTTGCCAAACATAAAAATTTTGATCACGTGACCATGAGGATGCTTCAACGGTCGCTAAGTGTGAAAAATGGTCACTAAGTGTGAAAAATGGTCATCGGCCGTTGTAACTTTGGTCACTAAATGAACTGTTTGAAAGCTAAAGCTAGCTTGCATTATGCTAGCTTACATATTCAAGAGAGAGAAGCTAAACTCCTTATTAGAATTGAAATAGAAATGAGTAGAGTAAAGTAGAGTAGAATAGTTTATTACCCAAGCGTGATTGGACACACAAGGAATTTGTCTTCGGTGTACATAAATAAAATAAAATACAATACATTCATCAAGAATCATAAGCTACAACACAGTGATAGTCTCTCTCTCTCTCTCTCTCTCTCTCTCTCTCTCTCTCACACACACACACACACACACACACACACACACACACAAATGCACAGACACTCCTCCTCTGGATTCAATGGGGTTTAGGAAATCCCCCCACCCTCATACACTCCCCTTTCTTTCTTTCTCTCTTCCCTCCTCTGGATTCAATGGGGTTTAGGAAATCCCCCCACCCTCATACACTCCCCTTTCTTTCTTTCTTTCTCTCTTCCCTCCTCTGGATTCAATGGGGTTTAGGAAATCTCCCACCCTCATACACTCCCCTTTCTTTCTTTCTCTTTTCCCTCCTCTGGATTCAATGGGGTTTAGGAAATCTCCCACCCTCATACACTCCTTCTTTCTTTCTCTCTTCCCTCCTCTGGATTCAATGGGGTTTAGGAAATCTCCCACCCTCACTCTTCCCCCCTCCTCCGCTCGGATCACACCTCAGCTGGGCAGGGAGGGATCCTTTGCTTTGGGAGGCTTCACAGCGGCGGCGGTGCCTCCCCTCCTCCCCCCTCGGCTCAGATCACACCTCAGCTGAGCAGGGAGGGATCCTTTGCTTTGGGAGGCTTCACAGCGGCGGCGGTGCCTCCCCTCCTCCCCCCTCAGCTCGGATCACACCTCAGCTGAGCAGGGAGGGATCCTTAGCTTTGGGAGGCTTCACAGCAAGGGTTCTACCTCCCCCACCGATGCCGGCTTCCCCACTGCGACTGGCGGGAACGGCAATGAAAGCTTGGGCTTCACTCCTCCGTCTGGGGCTGCGGCTAACAGGGACGGCCAAGCGCTTTCCTCAAAAACCCCGCCTTCCACACACACCCGGGAGGGACGATCTTCTTCCCCTCTCTCAGGTTGCCCAGTTCCCCCCCCTGCAGTTCCTCTCATGAGTAGCGGCGGCGGCTTGATTAAAAATTTTATATTTTGTCAAAAGGTCACACAAGGCGATTATATGACCCCAGGACACTGAAAGCATCATAAATATGAATCTGTTGCCAAACATAAAAATTTTGATCACGTGACCATGAGGATGCTTCAACGGTCGCTAAGTGTGAAAAATGGTCACTAAGTGTGAAAAATGGTCATCGGCCGTTGTAACTTTGGTCACTAAATGAACTGTTTGAAAGCTAAAGCTAGCTTGCATTATGCTAGCTTACATATTCAAGAGAGAGAAGCTAAACTCCTTATTAGAATTGAAATAGAAATGAGTAGAGTAAAGTAGAGTAGAATAGTTTATTACCCAAGCGTGATTGGACACACAAGGAATTTGTCTTCGGTGTACATAAATAAAATAAAATACAATACATTCATCAAGAATCATAAGCTACAACACAGTGATAGTCTCTCTCTCTCTCTCTCTCTCTCTCTCTCTCTCTCTCACACACACACACACACACACACACAAATGCACAGACACTCCTCCTCTGGATTCAATGGGGTTTAGGAAATCCCCCCACCCTCATACACTCCCCTTTCTTTCTTTCTCTCTTCCCTCCTCTGGATTCAATGGGGTTTAGGAAATCCCCCCACCCTCATACACTCCCCTTTCTTTCTTTCTTTCTCTCTTCCCTCCTCTGGATTCAATGGGGTTTAGGAAATCTCCCACCCTCATACACTCCCCTTTCTTTCTTTCTCTTTTCCCTCCTCTGGATTCAATGGGGTTTAGGAAATCTCCCACCCTCATACACTCCTTCTTTCTTTCTCTCTTCCCTCCTCTGGATTCAATGGGGTTTAGGAAATCTCCCACCCTCACTCTTCCCCCCTCCTCCGCTCGGATCACACCTCAGCTGGGCAGGGAGGGATCCTTTGCTTTGGGAGGCTTCACAGCGGCGGCGGTGCCTCCCCTCCTCCCCCCTCGGCTCAGATCACACCTCAGCTGAGCAGGGAGGGATCCTTTGCTTTGGGAGGCTTCACAGCGGCGGCGGTGCCTCCCCTCCTCCCCCCTCAGCTCGGATCACACCTCAGCTGAGCAGGGAGGGATCCTTAGCTTTGGGAGGCTTCACAGCAAGGGTTCTACCTCCCCCACCGATGCCGGCTTCCCCACTGCGACTGGCGGGAACGGCAATGAAAGCTTGGGCTTCACTCCTCCGTCTGGGGCTGCGGCTAACAGGGACGGCCAAGCGCTTTCCTCAAAAACCCCGCCTTCCACACACACCCGGGAGGGACGATCTTCTTCCCCTCTCTCAGGTTGCCCAGTTCCCCCCCCTGCAGTTCCTCTCATGAGTAGCTCGCAAGGGAAGGCCTCCCCTTCCCTTGCTAAAGGCCGCCGCCCCCCACCCGAAGCGGTGAAGCCTCCCGATTCCCACCGGCACCGGAGTTACTCACCAGGGCAGTGCAGCAAAAACAAACAGCGAAAGCGAAATGAAATGGAGACTCGTGAGAGTCACGACTTGCGCGGCGTGCTTAAGCGGACTCCAGCCAATCAGTGAGCTGGCTGGGATGGAAAATTTTAAGCACCCTCGTGTGTGCTTAAGGTTTTCCATCCCAGCCAGCTCACTGATTGGCTGGACTCCAGGCCAATTCAGTGAGCGGCAGGCTGGGCTGGCTTAGATATGAAAGTGTAGATAGAATAGATTGGGGAATGGAACGAGCGAGCTAGCGGCAGCTGATGATGGGCAGGGGAGCCAGCGAGCCCTGAAATAAAGCGAGGGTTTTTGAGAAGCGGGCGGGACGTGGGAAAAACGATGAAAAATCGGGCCTGTCCCACCAAATCCGGGACGTCTGGTCACCTTAGTTCAGTGTTTTTCAACCTTTTTGTGCAAAGGCACACTTTTTTCATGAAAAAAATCACGCGGCACACCACCATTAGAAAATGTTAAAAAAAATTAACTCTGTGCCTATATTGACTATATATAAAGTAATTTTCCCACGGCACACCTTATACTATGTCACGGCACACTAGTGTGCCGCGGCACAGTGGTTGAAAAACACTGCCTTAGTTTACCACCTCAAAATGAAAACTGCCATTGGTTTTCACTAACAACAGTTAGAAGCGAAACAATGGCTGGCCACCAAAAGAAGCCTTGCCTCCTCATGCAATCTGGGAACTGTTTACCTATCCTTATGTACATTTACGACAAAGTTGATCTGGAACATGCATATTTTCAAAAGCAGTTCTCAAAAACAGCATCAGAAGAGGTCTTCAGATGTTTAACTTTAGATTTCCAGAGATCTTTGCATCTATAAAAAGTTAATCATATTGTGGTAAGACTCCCCCTTCTCTCACACCTTTCCTTCCCCAACCCCAGGAATAGCCTGAAGAAAAGGAATTTGAAGAGTAGGAGAGCAATCTCCACTTCTGTCCAATCACAAGCAAACAGCCTGAATGAGACTAAGTTTCATGAATGGAAACTATGTTTCATTCATAAAACCAGACCTCCCCCATTCACTAGGAAAGCTCAGCAGCAACAATCTCTGAATAGGCAATACAATAGAAGCAAGCCGAAACTGATTAAATCAAACTGATAGGATTAGATCAGGGGACTGCAACCTTAAACACTTAAAGAGCCATTTGGGCCTGTTTCCAACAGAAAGGAAAACACCGGGAGCCAACAATTCAACAACTGGTGTGACTGGGTGGGCATGGCCAACACAACATCCCTCACTCCCACCTAGTCACATGATCTGAGCCCAAAGAGTCATGAGGCAAGGTCTGCCTTGATTGCAAATGTACCGCAATTAAGACAGAATGCTGTTGCTGCACAAATGTAAGTACAGGGTTTCACTCCTGCTCGGGAATATGGAGCAAGTCTCTATACTCCGTCTTCACCCTTACCTTCTCAGGCCACGCAAGGAGTGACTGGGAGGAGAGGGGAGGGGCCAGCCAGTGGTCGAATCATCCAACAGGGAGCCACAGCAGAGAGCTGAAAGAGCTGCATGTGGCTCCAGAGCCATGGGTTGCTGGCCCCTGGATTAGACCAAGGAAAGGAACACTTAAGATTAGCATTTTCCCCACCCTGAGGGCTAATCACAACTTCAAGTAGGCAACAAAACAACATTAGTTAAATAATCAAAGACCCATAAATCATAAACGTTGAAATTGTGAAACACAAAAAATGTATAAAAACCCATCAACTCACCAAACGAACTGTCAACTCTCTCAGAATTGATTGCTGAAGTCGCTTCCAACCATCAATAAAGAGAACCTTCTTTTTCTCTTCATTCAGAGATACTCACATTTTTCCCAGCTGGGGAACTGAGCCAATTCTTCCTACAATATGTTTCTGCAAAATATATGTAATTTCATAGAATGAATATTGGGAGAGATGGAGAAACTGAACAGATATTTAGCCCTAAGACCTTAGCATCTTTTTCTTGTGCAGCATTTTACTAATTAACCAATGTTTTTTCAGAATCCTAAGGTTTATCAAAATATTACCAAAAACAAACAAATCTAATTATTCTATCCATCAATTTCAACTAACAATTGGCAGAAACATATTTTAACTGTATGATTTCTATAAAAAATTATTGAATGTTATTTTTGGAAGAAAGACAAAGGAGATTTTTTTAAAAAACACAACAAATAAATAATGCTGAAACCTTTGAGTGAATTGTGTTCATTTCTCCTAAAAATAAAATGTATTTAGAAGGCCTGTAGTCAATAGAGACACAACTATCCCCTGTGGCATGAAACAACTTTTATCATCTTTAGTTATGGCATCATCCTGGAACAAGATATTGTGTCTTCACTAGCATATGTTCTAGGAAGCTTTCATTCAGATGACTGCAGTGCAAGGTGCATGGAACTGGATTTGAAAACAATCTGGAAGCTTCAAATGGTACAAATATGGCAACAAAATATTGAATGGATTAAGTCCTTATTAGTCCTTTCAAGAGCTAATTCTTCATCATCATCAAGGACTATTGTATGTTGAGTAATAATGCTTCCATATATTATAACTAAAGTCACATCACATTGGAAAGCGCTGACCTCAATGTCCTTTTACATTGAGTGCAGTAATAGACTTTCTGTACACTATATCCCCTGCTTTGGAGCAGCTTCCAGAGAGACACGTGCCTAATATCTATGTATTCATCCCTTTGGACCCTGGCAGAGAGCTTTCAAGGCTTATATACCTTTTAATTTTAATATTTGATATATTTGCTGAAATACTATCTTAACTAATTTTATCTGTGATGTTTTAATTTCTGCCATTTTAGCAGCTTATTTAAATGGTAGTTTAACTAATCACTTTATTATATTTTGTGTGTTGTATCTTAACTGAATTTTTATTGTTCATCACCATGAGAACTGATATTATATGGCAACTAACAAATTATATATTATATTATACTATACCGCACTAAACTATTATATTATATTTGTGAAAGATTAATATATATCAGACTATCCAAAATATAAATAAAATGCATAATTTTAAAACAAATGTCTATAATGTGATTCAAGGAGTGTTAATTAAATTATATCATCTTAATAACAAGTACTGATCAGATCTGATCCCCCCTTTTTTATTTCTATCAATACTTTTATATAAAAGCCTAATATTCTCACAGCTATTAGGTTGCTATATGCTTTAGTCTAGAAGATGCATTGTATGAAATATAATGCAGTACAAATGTCAGCCCAGGGACTAAATAGCTTGTATTTCTAAAGAACCATGAAAAAATATTAACACTATAGAAACAATGGTTCCGTAATTACTTTTTGCTGTGGAGAGAGCTTGGGCATTTATCCTTATAGATCCCTAATACACTTTAAGTCAGCTTTGTCCCGGTGGTCCTTTTTTCCTTTGTTGATAAATGTATTGTACTGGATACCTTCTATGACCACTACAGCATTTGAGGTCATGCTAGGCTGTTAGCACAAATGGTGTGAACAATAGTTTATATGCCACTTAACTCCTTGGGAGAAACAGTTAACCTTGCCAGAGAGGACAGATCTGTCATGTATAGTTATTAAAGCCTAGCAGGTTTTGTTAAACCCTTACTTATAAAAAAAAATAGAACTGCAGTATTGTCCTGGTGCCAGGCATGAAAACAACAAAGCAAACAGTACTGTCTTTATGGAAGGGATAGTAAGTTTCTTCCTTTCTGCTTTTAATATTTCACATGTAGGTCTTCCTCAACATATTTCTGTTATGAAGGTAGTGAGCTGGTTTTTTTTTGTCTAAATTAGGTTTGCCAAAGTCTATAAATGCATACAAAAACTCTCTAACTCAGATAGACGAAGGCTATTTTTGAAAAGGTCATGCTTTTGATCAGCTAACTTCATAAAATCCAAACATAAACGAGATGGTAGCATTTTGATTATAAATTTCAAAACCATCTTAATACACTATAATTGCCTGTGCTGCCTGTGACATGGATGACCCTTATCATTCCAAGATATAATTTACAATTAACTCAAGGAGGTATCTTGAAAGCAATTTAAATCCCCAGAGTCACTTAAAGAAAATGGAGGACGATCCAGACAAAGAGGAATGGAACAGAGTGGAAATGTTATCACTGGTGTGCTGGGTTTGCTCTAACTCAAGGATGGTTAGGAGAGAGAAAATCAACATTCATATTTCCCTGCTGCATCAAGATACCTTTATGCAGCAATTATACTATGATGAGTTTGGTGCCTCCATCTTTCCTCACAATTAAAATGTAACATAAGGATGTCTCAATTAAATCACCCATGATTTTTTCTATAAGGTGCATGATTGTGAGTTATTCTTCTGTTTGTTTTTACTGGCTGTTTGAGCTATCCAAGTTTATCTTGCACAAGAAAGGCAGCCATATAAGTTTTGTAAATAAATGAAGAGCGGAAGGACAGAAGGAAAAAGAGAGAGAACATTCTAATACAGAAAATGGTATAAGCAATTTAGTAGGTGGCAATCTACCGTAGGTTATGGGACAAAGGGGCATTTTTCAAGTGATATGCTCAAATTCACACACAAATCTTTTTTTAATGAAGTAGCTATTCCTTATGGTAGTAGCACTATAGATGTTTAGTTCCAGGCCAGGTTTTGTGGAGTAAAATTCTATTTTATAAGCAGCATACTGCCATCTGATTTTGAAAGATAAGCTTTGTCTTCTTTTAAAATATGCTAACCAGAATATGAGATATGGAAAGTATAATCATATACTCAAAAACTATAGATTGAGTGGGATACAGCAACAATGGGGAACCTGCGCTCTTCAAATATTATTGAACTGCAAGTAAAGCTTCTCTCCTTTCAACCCAGAAGCACCCTTCAGTAAGCTTTGCAGGGGCTTCTGATGTGAATACTGACCAACACTCATGCTTGCAAAGACTGCTGGGAGTTCTGTAGCATCTGAAGAACATACAGGTTCCCAATGCCTGATTTCAAAATTACTACCTGAGCAGAACATCTCATATGCTGTCATAGGTAAAAAAAAATATGGCATTCTGGACCGAACATTACCCCACAAATATAAACCTTCAAAAGGTGAGGGGACAACTAGAGATCTAACAACAAAAGAAGTCTTGCTCTCTTCTCTTCTATGATAAGGGTTATATGAAACAGGTTTTTATATCAGTTTGTCAAATATTCCTAATAATCTGAAAAAAACAATAAAAATTAAATGGCATACTTTTGTAAAGACCAAAAAATGAGGTTATATGGATTATCATAATCGTGCAATTATCTCATTTTCACTCATTTCAAAGAGCTTTAGCTCTATCTATTCAAGTATCAAGAGGAAGGGAGTAGAGGAAGCTGTGATGCAGATTCTGTGATATATTCATAAATCAGGAGTTTTAGAGCCTGCCATGGGCTCCATAATGAGGGTCATTATTCAGGCAGAGTGTCAAAACTACTATCAAAGGACCTTCTCAGAATCACAATCATTCTGTTTCTTGTTAAATAAGCAATGTAGTACACAAAAATGGCAAACAAGGAGCAGGTCAATTTGATACAGTATGAGGGCACCAAGACTCTAGAGTAATTTACCCTCTGGGAATTGTGATGGCTGGTGAGATAAATTATATACATCCTCTGAAAAGATTAATGGTAATAAAAATCCCTGAAATAGCTTCAGGGGAAAAAATACACCTGTACATAAGTAACTTCAGCAACCGAGTAGATATATTCTTAATACAATGTGATTAATTAGGAGGAGAACAAAACACATGCCACTATTTCAGCAGATACGATTACAGATAAAGGCATGTTTCACTTTTCAGAAAAATTGCTTCAATTAGCATATAGTAACTATGTTAAAGACCAATCTGTCAATCAAGGATCTTCAAATAGATTTTCTGAGAGTTTTTGTTACTGATTAATAATATCAGTCATTATCTGCCCACTTCACTACAGCCACAACTACAGTAATACTTAAAAGTATTCCAAATATTCTCAGAGATATATTTTTGTATTCATCTGGGGTACAAAATGATATAATGAAATGGATGAGATTTATTCCTGGATGTTCTAGAGCCCATCATTTTATGTCAGTTTTCAAAAAATTAAGCATAATGGCCAAATTAAGAAAAAAAAATAACTCAGGGCATCTACTTCTTGAATACTTAAGAGGAAGGAGGAATTTCAGAAAATGAAATTTTTATGTCAGAATTGCCATGCAATGAGAATGCTAGCCTTCTTTTAAGATGATCATGCTTGAAAGAATGCTTAAGGACCAATATTTGTAAACAATATAATAAATAATGTTAAAGCCTAAATTATATTTCCCTGCTAACAAGAGTGCTGTTGTTTTCCTTTCCTTTCTTTACAAGTGTGAATTTATAACGCTTTTAAGTCAATCAACCAAGACCAAAACAATTTTACAGCACAATTCTGTGTATGTGTAATAGAAATATGGCTTATTAAAATTTGCTGCCTGATAAGTACAACAACCAACAATTACATGGTCAATAATACCTGGAATTGGCTCACAGAAAAGATAGAACATTGTTATTTAATTATTCAATTTTTAAATGGTGGTTTCAGTCTATCCTGGATGGAAATGTACTTAAAATAACAGCTCTGTGACTTGGCAGTTAAATTTATCTTCATTGTCAGTTGGTTCAAAGTCAATATCCCTGCTTCCATCCAATTTTTCATTATCACCATCTTTTCCCCAATTTTTAAAGTTGGATGTCCCTGTAAACTTAATTTAGCATTGGAAAAGGGGTCAAATCTTTTTTTATTAGACACAACATATATTTCATAACTTTCTCATTCACATAATTATTCCAGAAATTCTAATGTATTTTGACCCTAATATTGTCCACCCAGCCAAAGGTGCTATATATGTACATTCCAAAGTTGCCAAAATTGGAAAATTAACACTAATTGTTAGCATCTAGTATTTAAAACCTGACAATAGGCATAGGAAAATAATAATATACTGGTAACTCCAAATTTGGAACACCAAACCTTCCCTCATTAATTGGCAGGTGCATTTTCTGAATATTAATGCATATTCTCAGAATTGGAGAACTCTATTAACATTTTATAAACAAAGAGTTTATTTTCTGAAAATATGTTCCAGTTATAAGAACAGGAATTTCTCTCAGCATATAAATTAATCTGGGAATAATATTCATTTTGAGAATGTTCACCTTTCCCAAAGAGTGAGGTTTAATGACTTCCTTCTATCGATATCATCAAACTGGCTCTTTTTCCTAAAATTGGAGCACGGAATAATGACAGAATAAGCTTTAAACGTATATCAATAGACAAAAACAATTCACATTTGAAGAATAGGTAAAGGTAAAGGTTCCCCTCACACATATGTGCTAGTCATTCCCACCTCTAGGGAGTGGTGCTCATCTCCATTTCAAAGCCAAAGAGCCAGCATGATCCGAAGATACATCTCCATGGTCATGTGGCCAGCAGGACTAAATGCCAAAGGTGAACGGAATGCTGTTACCTTCCCATCCAAGCTGGTTCCTATTTTTCTACATTAGTTAACAGATGTTCCTCTGTTGTTATAATTAATAACTTGAAAATGTGTGTGTCTCACATGCCCATTTTTTTTTTGTTGAGAATCGGAATATTATAAAAATTCTACCTTATCCACATTTATCGTTTAAGTAAATTTGAATTTGTAATATAATCAAAAGCAAATCAATTATGTTATGGCATTCTTTTTATCCATCTGTTTGGATATAACCATCTATTAAATTATGTTTGCATTTGGGAAAATATTCTGTTATATGAATAGGTACTCAATTATTTAGATTATACATATGAATAAACTGTGCAGTTGAAGAACTACCCTTGTAATATAGGACAATTACATTTCCTCCCACAGTTTACAGATTATTCAATCAATTTGGCCTATATTGCTAAATACTGCATCTTAACCTTCATCTATAAAAATTTCAACCGACCACAGTTCACTGTAAATGCTAAAAATGTTAGAAGAAAATAATTCTAGATTAACAAAAATATAGTTGTTACCATAATTGAACAGAATAGATTGAAAATAATGACATGAAAGAGATATTTTTGCCCATGGGTTGATCTTATATTTTCCTAATAATTTTTTCCTAATAATTCCTAATAATTTTTATTTTAAAAAATAATGACCCTGATGCAGAGGATGTCTTATTTGAATTGATTTATCACTGAATAATCAAATGACCCGTATTATTGCCCCAAATAAGTTATGTGTTCTTCTGATTTATTAAATAATTAAGACAGATTTAAATAAGGAAATGCTCAAAGAAAATGAATGAAAATTGTGTTCTCTAGGTTTGAATATCATGAGTACGAATGCATCATAACGTGGTTAGGTTAACTTATACCAAAATAATAGCACTTAGATACCACTTCACAGTGCTTTTACAGCCTTCTCCAAGCGGCAAGAGTCAGCATATTGCCCTCAACAATCTGGGTCCTCATTTTACCGATCTCTGAAGGATGGAAGGCTGAGCCAAACTTGAGCCGGTGAAAGCCATACTGCCAAACTGTTGCATAATACTCATATGTATGTGTCGGACCAGAATTAGCCACTGTAACATCTGCATCTTGTGGCTTTCTTTAAAATGGGAATTTATTTCTTGCTATATATTTTTTATTTTATTTTCCCATAAACAAAAAGTGTTTTTTCTATAGCTACATTTTTAGTACTATTGGTTTCATGAAAATGAAAATCAGTATATTGTTTACTTTATATAAATTTTCACTTGCCAGGTAAAACCCAGTATTAAATAAGATGAATCCCAGAGGAAGACAACTTTCCAAATGTAAAAAGAATGTACAAGGCAATAGACACATCACAGAGTATTTCTATATAACTATGGTTCTAGGGAGCATAGCTAATTTTCAAATAAGAAATGTGCCAGAATTTAAGTCCTGTCTTAATAGTACTTATCAGACATTAGGAGTTCAAAGGAAAAATATTTCGGGAAAACACACAAATCTAGCTCACCTCATGATTTCAGTGCCATACCATTTAGATAATAACCATTACCTTAAATGCATCTGGAAACAAATTGGGAGCCAATGCAGCTCAGAAAGCAAGGATGTAAGATGCACATAACAAGGCACACCCATAATTATAACCTTCTCTTCAAATAAGAGCTATGAGTCAATTGTGATTGTTTAAAGGTAGTGCATTTCTCCTATAGAGGTATTCTGGCCATAGAAATTGAATTAATATAAATCAGAACCATGTCTGAATTAAATGACTGTCAGGTTATTTCTGGACTGCTTAAGAAGTTACTACATTCTAAAACACTATTTAAGAAGTAGTATAAAGGAAGATTTGACTTCAATATTATTGCTATTGCATTATATCTAAACTTTGTTAAAATACAAAAATCTATCCTGAATTATACTGGAATCAGATGTGTATTGATGATTCATTATAACTGGTGATGCAAGTAGACAACTTTAACTCTGGTGTAATTTTACATATACATTAACCACTTTGGAACTGATTTTAACAATACAAATGGGTTAAATGATTTGTGGTATTTCCTCTGTGAAATATAAGATAGTACATTAACACTTAGGTAGCCCTAAGATAGTATGTATTTTGATATAATATTCTGAACAAGTTAAGCCAATGACTTTTATGCAGTCTGAATATCATGCTTAAATAGCTCTGTTTATATTACCAAGTGTAAAGCTGTTTTGATTTACTAAGCTGATAATTTGAGTGTTTTCAACTCCAAATCTCCCAGAATTATGAGAAGAAATTGATTAACACTGCAAAATGTCATGCTATTTTCCAAAGTACAGATGTAACAGTTCATCACACTTCTATGGCAGTCCTACCCATTTCATCTTACAGCCCTCCCCATACTGATGCATATAAAATAAGACTATGATCCATTATTTTCTATCCTACACATTTCTCATTCCTATAATAATGTAATGAAGATAAAGTTGAGGTAAGATAAGTGATAAGAAACTGTAAAATAAGCCAGAAGTTGTAAAATAAATCTTAAAGAGCCAGTCCTTAACATAGCCAGTCCTCACGCACCATTGTGTATAAAATATATATGACATTTTCATCAGTTATATCATTTGAATATGTATTTACATTAGTGCTTTACTGTATCCTAAATCAAAATTAAAATATGGGTGAAATGATAGCATGATTCCCTGAAAATAAGCCCTATCCCAAAAATAAGCCCTACCTTGATTTTTACATGTGCAGCCAATTTAATCCCTCCCCCCAAATAAGCCCTAGTTAAAACCTTATCCACTCCATTGTACAGGCTGGGGCGAGGTGCATGGATAAAAATCAAGGTAGATTGGGGACAGGGGAGGGTAGAGCTGCTTCCCTTCTGACATTTCCAGCCAGGCCTCGCACACCCCGATACCTGCCTTGCCTTGCTGGTCCACTTCTGTGGCCACTTGCCGCTGCTTGCGCACGTCACCCGTGGCCTTCATTTCGCTGTCAGAGGCCTTCAAGGAAAGGCCTCTGCAGCCAAGAAATGAGCTCCAGATTGACACATGTGGCACTTTCTGACCTTCATTTCACCATCAGAGGCACTGTCAGAGCTTGTTTCTCAGCTTCAGAGGCCTTTCCTTACAGCAAAGCAAGTGTCAATATGGAACTCCTTTCTCAAAGGCAAAGGCCTTTCCTGAAGGCGTCTGATAGCAAAATGGAGGCTGCGGGTGATGCGTGCAAGCAGCGACAAGTGGCTGCTGAAGAAGCGAGCAGGCAGCAGCCACATGGGCCCTTTCTGGGCTGGGCTGTCGGTGCCATAGCCACCACAAGGTGAGACAGTAGATGTTTCCCCCTCCCCAAAATAAGACCTGGTATTGCTTTTGGAGGCAAAAAAATAAGACTGGATCTTATTTTCAGGTAAACAAGGTAGTTCTATTTAGGCATTGCCAGAATAAAGAAGGGATAAAAGAAGGTCAGAAGACAACAAAACATTTGCAGGCCCCATAGGGCCATTGCATTTTTTTGTCTTTGTATTCAATGACAACCTGTTAAGCTTCCTAAACAGTGACAATCTGTGTATGGTTAAATATCTTGAAGACTCAAGAGTCCTGCTTTATAGCTTGAAGCATTCCTGAGATACTCCATTTCCTAAGGATGAGTCCAACTACAATAAAATGCTGGAGGCAAGACTTGTATTAATGTTTACATCTTGCATCTTGAAAATAATAATTGAATAGGCGTATGAAATTGCTCATAAACTGGAACCTAAAAGCTCCTGAATTTACCTGGAATAACCAAAACAGTTGTGCGATTCTAATTTTTTTCTCGTTGCAAGAAAATTTCACATTTGTTCGATTATTATTATTGGTGGGTTACACAGTCAGCCAGATGTTTAGATTTGATTTGGCATATTTATTCACCTATTAAGTCCTTCCCAAGGAAGATGTAGTTTGATGGTGCTAAAGCTATTGTGGGTTGTAAGTCACAAGTAAAGCTGTCTTTCAATTGACTGAGGGAGATTTTGCCAATGTCAATGGTGTTCAAATAGTGCTGCAGATATTTTGGGATTACACCCAAGGCTCCTATTACTATTGGCACCATCTTTGCTTTCTTTTGTCAGAGCTGTTCTACTTCAATCTACAGGTAATTATTATTTTCTCTTCTCAACAATATGAATTCACAACTACCAGTTCTTCAGTCGATAATGGCTTTCATACACATTAAGTTCTTCTGAAGAACCTAGGATATTGTAATGTATCAATGTAGTATATGTGCAGACCCAAACACTACGGCCTTATTGGTAATTGACAGATGAATATTATATAGATTGTGCTGTCGAAGGCTTTTTTTTACTATGGTACCATAAAGGGACCACCATGATCAGTTTATGCCATAAACTTTTAATGTAAATTTTCAAATCTTGATACTTTGCTCTTTTCTCCAATTCTTTGTCTTCTTTTCTACTATTTTCTCGTATTGCCACATCAATTAACCACACTTTCAACTACAGTTAAATCAGGATAGAATAGAATAGACCTGGAAGGGAGCTTGGAGTTCTAGTCCAGCCCTCTGCTTAAGCAAGAGAACCTATACCATCTCAGACAAGTGACTGTCCAGTATCTTCTTAAAAACCACCAGTGATGAAATACCCACAATTTCTGGAGGCAAGCTGTTCCACTGGTTACTATAGGGATTTATAAATCAGTACTAATACTTTCCATGATCTTGATTCTATGCCTCTGTTTATACAACCCAGGATTGTGTTAGCTTTTTCGGCTGCTGCTGCACACTGCTGATTCATATTCAAGTGATCATCCACTAGGATTTCAAGGTCCCTCTCACATTTACTGTTTTTGAGCCAGGTCTCGCCTAATCTGTACCTTTGACTTTTCCTGCCTAAATGTAAAACTTTAAAATTAAAACCACATTAAAATTCATTTTGTTTTATAGGGCCCATTGTTCAAGTTTGTCAAGGTCTTTTTGGACCCTGAGCTTATCTTCCAGGGTGTTGGTTATTCCAGCCAGCTTAGTGGTATCTACAAATTTGATGAGTTCTCCTTCTATTCCCTCATCTAAGTCATTTATGAAGATATTGAAGAATACTGGGCCTAAGACAGAACCTCGTGGTACCCCACTGCTTCCTTCCTTCTATGTGGATGTAGTGCCATTAAGGACTACTCATTGAGTATGGTTTGTCAGCCATAGTGACAAACATACAAATCCATCTGGTGGTGATGTTGTCTATTCCACATTTTTCTAGCTTACCAGTAAATTACCAGTAGATTGTGGTCTATTTTGTCAAATGCCTTACTGAAATCTAAGTACACTATGTCTACATCATTTCGCTGGTCTATTAATTTACTCACTTTATCAAAAATGAAATAAAATTGGTTTGGCATGAACTGTTTTTAACACACATGTGCTGGCTATTAGTTATAACTTTATTTGTTTCTAGTTGTATGCATATCTGTTTTTTGATTGTTTTTTCCAGGATCTTCCCAGCTATTGATATTAGACTGATTGGTCTATAGTTTCCTAGATCTGTTTTTTTCTTTCTTTATTAAAGATGGGAACTATATCAGCCCTTTTCCAATCCTCAGGTACTTCTCTGGTGCTTCAAGATTTTTGTAAAGATACGGTACATTGTTCTGAAATAATATCTGCCATCTCCTTCAGAACTCTGTCAGGTCCCAGTGATTCATGTTCATCAAGGTCAGATAGATGTTTTCTTAGGTTTTTTGCTTATTTAAATTTTTATTCCTAGTTTGTCTTTTACAGTTTTTTTGGTAGGTTGGGCTATAGTTTCTTTTTGCGTGAAGACTAATGCATGAAGAAAGAATTAGTTAAGCACCTCTGATTTCTCACTACTGCCTGTTACTTCCTTGCTCTTTAATGAATCTACTGTTTCCTTATTTTTCTTGTTATTAATATGTTGAAAGAAAATTTTATTATCTTTGTGTCAGCATTCCAAATATCACCCAGAATTAAATCAGAGCTCAAGACATAACTTTTATCAAAGTTCCAATTTAATAAGACAGACATGTTGGTACATCTGTGGAAACCAGAATCTGAAAGCTTCCTGGGTTTCCACCCAGTTGAAAGTTCATGATCTTGTCCTCATACCCACAAGTCCATCACATAGTCCAGTCTTCCTCTGCCACACTGGCATTTCCACCCATCTAGCTCCGGTCAGGTACAGAGGTACAGAGACAATGAATGACCTTGGGCTGCAGAAAGGAATGTTTTATTTTAACAACAACACATTCTACTCCTTACTATCCCCGCTCCCAATACCCCACTAATGAAACAGTATAGTAAAGAAAGAGAGAGTGTGTGTGGCAGGCTAAAGATCCTAAAAGAAATATGACTGCAGGCCTGACAGGCGGCCTCTCCTCAGAAGAAAAATGTTTTCTGAAAAGAGAACAACATAAAAGTTAACATAACACAATTAACCACCTCCCCCCCCCCCACCAGGGGGACCTTTTGGCTTATCAGGAAACTTCTCATGGAATTGTTTTACTAACTTATCCACTTTTAGGTACCAACTTTTCACTCAAGTAGCTTCGGACAAAGCACTTCCAATGCACTAAATACTGTAAGCGACCCCTATACAGCCTGGAATCTAAGATTTTTTTCACCTCATAATGTGTTTCCCCTTCTATAACTACAGGAGGAGGGGAAGCTTGGGTGGATGGTCTTATGCTGGACCCAATTACTGGTTTCAACAAACTACAATGAAATACTGGGTAAATTTTCCCTAGAATTCTGGGTAGACTGAGTCGAACTGTAACTGGGTTAATTATCTTCTCTATTGGGAGTGGACCTAGAAATTTTGGGCCCAATTTCTTACTAAGCATTCTTAATCTTATGTATTTGGTAGATACAAAACTTTGTCCCCCATACGAAAGGGGGGTTGGAAAGTGCGGTGTTTATCAGCTTGCTTCTTGTAGGCTTCTGTTGCATCTGCTAGAGCTTTCTTTATATTTTCCCATCCTTTCTTTAGTGTGTCCATCCATTCATTCAGAGACATGGAGGAGGGAGGTTCTCTAGGCAACTCAGGCATGGGAACAAATTCCATGCCAATGGTAATCTGGAAAGGAGTTAATCCAGTGCTGCTGTGGCTCGCATTGTTGTACGCCACTTCGGCAAAGGGTAGCAAGTCCAACCAGTTGTCTTGCTGATCATCCACGTAACACTGGATGTATTGTTCCACCATCGCATTGGCCTTCTCTGCTGCATCATTCATGCTGGGGTGAAACGCCGAGCTGAGTCCTTGTGTGGACCCAATGGATTTCAGGAACTCTCTCCAGAACTTGGCGGTGAACTGAACTCTGCAGTCTGAAATGATCTTTTTGGACATCCCGTGCAAGCGATAAATGTGTTTTACAAACATTTTTGCTAATTTCTTTGTGGACGGCAATCCTGAGCAAGCGATGAAATGCACCTGCTTGGGAAACAAATCAATAACTGTCCAAATTACTTTATTCCCACTGCTATCTGGGAGCTTGATGATAAAGTCCATTGTGATCTCCTCCCATGGTCAGTTACTACTTGTTGTAGTAGTCCAGGGGGCTTCCCTGGCCATGTTTTCATTGTTGTGCAAGTAGCACAGGTTTTTACATAATCTTCCACCTTCGATCTCATCTTTCACCACCAAAATTGATGCCTGGCGAGGTGGCGTGTTTTTAGGAATCCAAAGTGGCCTCCTAGTTTTGCATCATGGCTTCACTGTAGGACTTCCAGTCTCAGCCCCACAGGGACGTACGGTTTGGACCCCTTCCAGGTTAAGCCACCACTCATCATTAGGATGTCCTTGTTATTGTTGAACCACGGGTCTGCTGGGAGTGTTGCTTTGAACTCTGTCATCAGCTTATCCTGGCTTCGGGTGATGGCCTGGGCCACCTGTGGTGGGAGGAAGAAATGATGGGTTGAACAACTTCTTCCTTCTTAGTGTCGTACTGCAGTTTTATCGACAAAGCATCCGCCAACAAGTTCTTTCCTGCAGGGATATGTTTAATTCCAAATTTAAACCTTTGGAAGTATTGTGCCCAGCGAACTTGTTTGGGGGATAGTCTTCAATGGGCGTGGATAGCTTTGAGGTTTTTATGATCAGTCCAGACCTCAAATGGCATATCCCCTCCTTCCAGGAGATGTCTCCACATGAGCAGGCTCCACCTGATTGCAAACGCTTCTTTCTCCCAAATGGCCCACCTCCTTTCAGTACTTGGAGTTTTCCAGTCTAACATAGCTTTCACTTTTCCTGGATCCATTTCTATCCCCTTGTTGGAGATGCTATAACCCAAGTAATCTAGTGAGGTCTTGTGAAACTCACACTTTGACAACTTTGCATATAGCTTGGTGGCCAAAAGTTTTTTCAGGACTTGCCGTACCAGCTTCACATGTTCTTCTAGGGTTTCAGAGAAGATCAAGATGTCATCTAGATAAACGACCACTCCATTATACAGGTGCTCATGTAGCACCTCATTTATGTACTGCATGAAGACTGCAGGTGCTCCTTGTAGGCCAAATGGCATGACTTTGTACTGAAAACTGCCAAGGGGGGTGTTAAAAGCGATCTTCCACTCATCTCCCTCTCTCAAGTCCAGCGTGGTGAAGATCTTGCTTTTTGCCAAGTGGTTCAACATATCTTTCAGGAGGGGAAGGGGATAAGTGTTATTTTCGCATATCACATTCAAGGCTCACAGATCAATAGAGATAGACCCACCATCTTTTTTTCTCTGAAGAGCACTGGGGCTGCTACTTGCGACTTTGCTGGTTCAATAAAGCCCCGTTTCAAATTGATGTCGATGTAGTTCCTCAATTCAACCATCTCTTTGGGAGTCATGGAGTACATTTCGGCTTCGGTAAAGTAGTCCCAGATTTAAAGTCTATTGCGCAATCTGTGGGCCAGTGAGGGGGAAGATAGCTGCAATCTTCTTCACTGAACACCTCCGCTAACTCCCAGTAGTCTTTTGGTACTTGTTGGATCCCTGGGGGTTTGGTGTATGCTACACGTGCTCTCTCTCCCCCTCTCTCTCCCCCCTCTCTCTCTCCCTCCCTCCCTCTCCCTCTTTCTCCCTCTCCCTCTCCCTCTCTCACACACACACATACACACACATAGAGAGAGGTTTGATCAGATGGTCTCTCTGTCAATCACCCTACCACAGACGTGGGTTGTTCCCGGTTTGGAGCGGTTCAGGAGAACTGGTAGTTGGGCATGGTTTGCTGAACCGGTAGTGATGGCTGGCATCAAAAAAAGTATAGAATATGTAGGAGTAGATATTGGAGTAAATGTGGTTCACATTGATAGTAAGATTTTTATAACATAAAATTTAAACAGATTGTAATTCTAAACAGTTATGCAGCAAAGCTACAGAAGATCCAAATCTGAGACCAAGAGAGTTGGAATCACCCTTTTTTCTATTATAGAGTACACTGTGTAATGTGAGCATTGAATGGTTTCATTGATCTATGTGTAATTATAATAGCATACAATTTTAGATAATATATTGACTCAGATTATATCTACACTAAAATATGGAATGTATAGACTGCAATCTAACTGACTGTGTGCATGATATTTTGAAATTGGACTAGATAACTTTAAACATTTTCTTCTTCCTTACCAAATCAATATAAATTAACTGTTTGGCATGTTCTAGTTAAACAGATTGTTTTTCAGGAGTACTGCATTAATGTGCAAGAAAGCATCTTCTGTAATTGATTAATACTGCCTTTCTGTTTCCTAAAAGGGAACACTCACCCCTATAGATCTTTCTCTTGTGGGTCTTCATTTACTACACTGATATAATCTAGTGCTGTGCTGTGTGATGCTGATGGTGTTTTTGTCAATATGAGGAATGCAGTGCAATTGTTGCAGAAATCATCTAAGAAACAGAGACTTTAATATGTACCATCTGTTTTACAAAAAAGCTCAATGTGGTAATGTATTTGCAGTACCAAAAGCAATATCTCTATAACATGAAGTGAACATATGTTGTGTTAGGGCCTTCAGGCTGACACTGAAAAAAAGAGAAAAGACAGTTCTTGAAGGCAAATATTGTCCCACTAGAAAGACTGCCAGAACCAATATGGTTCAGTCTATTGACATGTCTCTAGTGACCAACATTATAGAAAGACTTCCACATTTATGGGATGTTTATTTCTATGTGTCATTTTTCCCTGAGAGGTTTTTTTTAAAATCATTGGAGTACAGTCTTCCCTAAACTTTCAGATCAACATATATTTGTCAGCTAAAGAACCATTGCCCATTATTCTGTAACCATCCAGTTTATAGAGGAATAAATCAATAAAGTTGACAGCAGGTTCTTGTACAATTGAAACCAAAATTGGGGGGGGGGGCTGATAAAAACAGAAAATGGAAGCAGTCCATTTAAGGCATGCTAGTAAAGCACATTAAAATAAATTACCACTGCTTAACATATTTAATGCAGTATTCAAATTAAGATGACACACTAACCTTAGTGCATAATGACATAATTACACCTAGCTGCAAATCAGACTTGAGAACTACATTTTTAAATGTAGGATGTCCTAGAAAGACAGAAGAATTTTTTCTGTACCCAGCACCTTAGACATTTCTTTTTCTCCTACATGGATTTAAAAATAATGATATATATTAATGCAGCTTTTAGAGCACCCAGAAACAAAGAAAATGGAATTATGGTGCAAGCATGTAGAGAGAAATCTTTTTAAAACAAACAAGTAGTAAAATACCATTTTAAAAATATATTTGATTTCTTATCTTATTTAGTTTTCAGTTATACTTGTCAAAGGTACTTGTGGCAATCACTGAGCCACTAACAGCTGAGCACCAAGACCGGAATATTTGCTTATTACAGGCAAAATAATCTTACGCTAACATGTAATGCCACTCTAACAGCACATGGTCAGAATAGGTCACAGTATCTAGCATGGGTTTTCCTTAGAAGGTAAAAAAGGGAAAGAAAATACAAAACAAAGCATGGCAGGGACATTCTATGCAAACTTTCCAAGATGCTCTGTTAAAGTCAGACATGAAGGACTCAGTTGTCAGTGATATATACATGAAAAGGGAGTTCATTATTTTGTGACACTGAATATATTCTCCCAGCAGTGTTGCCTGGGCCTTGGGGTGCCCACTCTGTCCAGCGAGTCTTTTTTCAAAAAGAAGTCTGTTAAGCATTGTTTTAGGAGGCGCATGATTCTCTCTGGGCTACATATAACCAAAAGCCACAAAGAAGGAGGTTGGCCACTCAGACCACTTTATTTTAAATTTATTAAAGTTTTATACTACCTATTTCCCCTACACGGTTACTCAGGGCAGCTATAAGGATGAATACTTACAAAATGCACAAACTGTCTTCCTGAAACAAGTTGAAGCAGCATTTCAGAAGGGGGAAAAACTCTAAGGAAGTATAAGATATACAAATGAAATAACCCAGAGATGCAGAATGATTGCTGTAGAATCTAATGATTTATCTTCTGATACACAGAGTTGGAAAACAGAAGTTAGAGCTCCATGTGAGGGCAGTATATCCCTAAGAAGCTTTTGCATAGTTAGAAATAGTGTCATGCCACTGTTAAGAAAGAGTATCCTCCAAGACTTCTCTTCTAGGGATCATTCTCAAGAAGCCATTTGTTCTATAGCCACCCTGAATTTTCTGAAGTAGGCGACCTTAACAAATGTAATAAATTGAATTAATTAATACAATGAAATGGCTACAAATTGTTTCAGTTCTGTAAACTGTAGGATGCATTATATAAATATGTTAAATAAGTATTTAAAATTGAACCTCTGATCACCAGAAATTTCTGTGATATGTGTTTTTATGCTAGGTGGACAAATAAATTTGTTCACTTTTAAAGGATAATTTCATGGAATGGGGCTTTCCAGTGTTTCACATATTCATATTAACAGCTCCTTAATTCTGTTTCAAAAATCAGAATTGCCGAGATTTAAACTTGGAAACTTAGATTTAAAATGTTTGACAGATTCAGCCCTGATAGGTTTTAGGAAGGAGCTTCACTTTTTTTCTAGTTGGAGGATAGCTAATAAACTATCTTTGTCTTTAATCTATTCACAGGTATAGAATAGTGGTACCTTGCAATTACAACTATTATCACATATCGATGGCAATAAAAATCTTAAACTTTCCTTGATCAAGCAATATCATCCAGAAAATTAATTTTTTTATCAATTTGCCAGCTTGTCAAAGCCCAGCTGTCTCTGGGGGATCCAGATCAGAAGCGATTTGTATGCAGCATTCTCATTTTACAAAATGTACATGCGAGGAAGGATAGGTTTCAAATTAAAAACAATGAGTTACTCACATTGTCTAAACATCTTGAATATAAGAACCAAAAGATGGTTTATCTATCCTAATAACATTGGACACATTTTTTTTTTGCTTTAATCAACCAACCAATTAAGAGCTTGTTTCAAGAGGGTTAACACAGAACCTATCATGCATTTAAGCAGAAATTCTAACCTTGCAAAGAAATTTGTAGAACTTACAACTCACTCTTCTAGTCATTTACTGAAACCTCTGAAAGCAACCTGACATAACCATGCTGGCTGGGATCCTTCCCCACAACACACAAATAAATTAGCTATATATTATATACAAAAAGGGACATGGCGGCTCAGTGGTTAAGACGCTGAGCTTGTCAATCAGAAATCCCTAGTGCAGTGTAACGGAGTGAGCTCCCGTTACTTGTCCCAGCTTCTGCTAACCTAGCAGTTCGAAAGCATGTAAAATGCAAGTAGAAATAGGAAACATCTCTGGTGGGAAGGTAACAGCATTTAGTCATGCCGGCCACATGACCGTGAGGATGTCTTCGGACAGCGCTGGCTCTTTGGCTTTGAAATGGAAATCAGCACCAGCCCCTAGAATCGGGGACGACTAGCACATATGTGTGAGGGGAACCTTTCCTTTACCTATATTATATACACTCTGTCACACACATGGTACAGTGTGTGTCTGTGTCTGTGTCTGTGTCTGTGTCTGTGTATGTATCTGTATATATGTGTGTGTACGTGTGCGCGCACGTAAAGATTTTCCCTGTGCAGTTGTTTCCAACTCTAGGGGGCAGTGCTCATTTATGTTTCTTAACTGAGGGACCAGACATTTCTGTAGTCATGTGGCCAGCAGAACAAAAAATAGAATATGGACATAATTGTGTTGCAATTATAGATACATGAAAATGAGCTAAAGATGTCAAAATTATGTTATATATCTAAAAGACTTGGAGATCTCGGCTGCAAGAATGGTAAGAGTTTTCTGTATCTATTTGTTGCCATTTAGCTCTCATCCAGAATTTTGCAGGTAGCAAAATTGGCAATCCTACATCTACGTCTGATAGCAAATGGTTATGCTATAGCAGCACAGCAGGGCAGAAGAACAACATAAAGACTTAACCATTCAGAATGCTTTGAATATATCCACAGTTTACAGGCTGCACTTACCGAAATGAATTTTTATGCCAAGGCCATTATTATATCCACTGCCGTTCAATCAGCTTTTGTCTTGATCTGAATCTCTCAGCTGAGAAAACAACCAGGGATTCTTACAAGCTATTTTTCTATTTCACTATATTTTTGTGCTTTATAGGATTACCGGCCCTCCTATTATAGTTCTTATATTAAAAACTAACTTTCCTTTGTCTCATGTCACCTTAAGAGAAAATCAGTAATCAGGAGTGTAATTGTGAAGGAAGAAATGACAAGCAAAACATACAGGAAGGTAAATTTATCTGAAAAATATAATCAGAAGAATTCTGTGGGGAAAGTGGGTATTATCTGAAACTCCCCTCCCAGTTGTGATAATGAATGTACTAGAAACGAATGTTTCTGTTTGCTATTATATTAATTTACCTCTTCCCATTGTCCACTTGGAAGAACCACAAAGCAAACAGGCGTTTGCATTATAATCATTATTTAAATTATTTTCTATATGGAAATATAATGATATTTGTTTACCATCATATTTATAACTCAATATAGACAATCTCTGTGCTGTTGCTTAGCCTTCTATAAGTAGCCTATACAATAAGCAGCAGTGGGTCAAACAGTGGTGACTAATAAGACTTACTCTGTGTTGGAGCCAACAAATCCTTTATCAGTACTTCAACCATTCTTCTTATGTGGCCTCATTGTTAAGATTATGCCTTTCATCTATGGGAACTAATCCCTTTCATATACAACTTTAGCAAGGAGCTTATAAAATGTGTATTAAAGCAGTATTGACTTGTCTAACAATAAAAAGTACAATTAAGCTTCCAACACTGAGCATTACTAATTTACATAAAAATCTCTCTAAGCCATTCTTTTTACTGCAGAGTATAAGCAAAGGTTACATTCCATACCATGCACCAGTAATTTTCCTCTAAAATCAGGATATAGTTATACCTACGCAGTACTATTTTCGTTGTGCACATTTTTCTCTTTTAATAAAATTCATTGATGAACGCATCAATAGGAAATAATATTAATGATCATTACACAGAATGGCACAAAATGTTCTTTTTATAATATCACATAATGAAATAATTCAAGACTGTTTCTTATCGAGTATCACTGCCCCAAAAGAATCACACTAAAGGTCAGAACAGAGCCATAATTTTATTCTACCTTCCAATGGTAGTAGCTCATTTTCATAATGTACTATTTAAGCAAGAAGCTTATAAAAACCATAGAGGAGTGATAATGACCATTCTATGCCTGGAAATGCATAAATAGTTAGGCTTCTACCACTAAGCATTTCCACCTAAGAAGATTACCAAAGATCCTTTCTGCTATATGTCTAATTTCCATAAACCAAATAAGTGCTATTGTCTCTTCACACTCCATATACTATACTTTTCCTGAATATTTTTGCACCTAATGGTAATTGTATGTGTATGCATGTGTTCGCAGTAAAATAGATATAAAAACTATGCAGCTGGTTGTAAATACATTCTAAACTCCTATGACCCAGTTTCTCTTCAAGCCTTCTCTTTTTTTTATTATTTCCTCAAATATCTCTCTCTAAATAAAAGACTCTGGTTTAGCACTTATATACAGTTAGGTTATATATATATATATATATCCTTGACATAAAAATGGTTTAAGTGCTGCATCGTGCTTACTGCCCACTGTTTTTAGTCTAAGATGGCACAAAATTTTATCCCAAGTGATAAAAGAGCAGTATCTCTTTACCAGAGTAACACAAGTTGACATTGCTCTAGGGCATGTCACACAGTGTAACGTAGCACAATGTGCTTAACTTTAGCCAATAGCCTTCTATCCCTCTTGAAACATTGTTTTACAGAAGATAGGATGATACAGATTGTATTGCCAATATCAATAATAACCTCCTGCTTTTAAAAACCATTTGCATTACTGTATTCCCCCATAGCCCCAGCATCATGTCCATTTTGATTATGAAATAGACTAAAGGATTTCTAAAAGAAAAAAAATGTCTAGATCTGAAAAGAGTATACCATATTATATGATATGGTGTGAGGGAAAGTTAGTACATAGGAAGAAGGACAAAGAAAAGCACAAAGAGAAAAGAACAGGGAAAAAGTGACAGGAACATTCCTGATAGATAAAACAATTAAGGTAAAATCCTAATCAGTGAGACAGAAGGAACAGAGACCAATAAAGTATTTATCATAACTTTTGCAATTGGAACATTATTTAAGCAACTTAGAATCAACCTACAGTATGTATTAATTTTAATAAGTAGCATGAATTGATGTACTTTTGCAAAATTAATTATAATAAGGAATGGTTATGTTGGGTATCACAGTCAGAAGAGAGACTTTTTTCTCCCTCTTTAGAGATGGTCTTTCTTGGAAATTGTCAGCTATTTGCTTAGTGATAAGATTTAACAACAATAACAATAATAACAATAACAACTGCCCGGGTGTTAATTGCCTTTTTTGGAGGAAATATCATAAAGGCAATTAACATCTCAGCAGTGCCTGTAATACAATACTCAGATGGAATAATTGATTGAGCTAGAACTTGATAACTTGGATAAGAAAACTAACGACAATGCACCATGCTCTGCACCTGAAAAGTGATATTGATCAATTGTACTTGCCCAGATCTCAGGATGACAGAGGACTCTTACAGGTGAAACAAACTGTGGGAGAGGAAATGACTTAAATGACTACATAAAAAAGCAAAAGAGCCTCTACTGAAGGTGGTGAAAAAGGGAAACCTCTTGAAAACAGTGAGATCGAAAGCAGAATATTGAAAGAACAACTGAGAATTTGAGTTTCTAGCTGGAAAAAGAAGCATAAGCAAATTCAATACATGAATGACATTGAAGGAAAGCTACAAAGCTAACAAGGAGATGATTGAGATTAGGGGTGTTCATTTTGGCTACCCAAGAACAAGCCTTGAAAGCAAAAATTTAACATGTCAGTAACAACAGCAAATGCCGCTTATTCAATGAATAAGATGAAACCTTATCAGTGTCTGCAGAAAAAATCTTACAAACTGACTATCTACAGTGTCATGATTGAGTTGCCAAAATCATATATCGAAAACTTTGCCAGAGGTTTGGGTTCGAATGCAGCAAAAATTACTGGAAACATCAAATTGATAAAGTTCTTGAAAATGAATAGGTCAAGATATTGTGGGACTTTCAATCCAAACAAACAGACATCTTGTCTCCAATATGCATGACATCATTATTGTAGAAAAGAAAAAAAGTCTGCTTCATTGATATTGCACTACCAAGTGATGCACAAATTCAATAAAAACTAGAAAAAATAACTAAATACCATGGCCTACAAATTGACGTTGAGCAATGGTGGAGGAAGAAATCAATGGTTGTACCAATAGTAATAAGAGCCCTTGGATCAATATCCAAAGGGGTGCCTAGATACATGGACATTTTGAACTTATCAGACCTGAATATTCTGACTTTGCAAAAAAAAAAAAAACTTACTCAGAACCGCCTATATTCTCAGATGTTACCTTAACAGCTCTTAGGTCCTTGGTTAGAACTTGAACTGTTAAGTTTTCACCCAGACCTGTGAATCAAATTGAAGATTAAATCTTAAATAATAATAAAGTTTCCACTAATGTCACAATTCAGTTTTTATTTTCCAGGCAATACTCCACATTTCATGATTCCTGATAGCCACTTAATCCTTATTAAACGACTCTTCAAGGGCTTTCTCTCTTTGATATATGTGTCATATTTCACTTTTTCTCTAATTTTTGAAAATTATTTCAGCAGACCTAATTCTAACTCTTCCATATACCCATGTTGGTTTTACGTTGGTTCATCTTGGAGACATTAATAGTAAATGTAATAATTTCATTCTATCAATGTATTAATCTCTACAAAGCCTCTGGGTATCATTATGAAACTGGCCAATATAAAGTAGAGTTCAAAATGTGGATTTCATATGTCCAGATAGGTAAGCTACCTATATAAATGATAACATTTGTTTATTTCAAATCATCACAGCATCAAGATGATACCAACTGGAACATTGGTTTTTGAAGACCAGACCAACATATATTAGAAGCAAAATGACAAATACATGTACCACAAATTACTAAAGGATCATTTTATCAACTGCATGCTTCTGAGTCCCACCCCATGATAATCACAGATTAATTTTAAAATGCCTTGGGAATTAATTGCAAATAGAAATGACAATGATATGGCAAGTTTCAAACTTTTAGAATTTCTTCATACTGTTAGTACCTAGTTGTGGATGAGTGTCATACTATCAAGCAATATGAAGAATTGTTGGTTTAGGATGCTAGCTTGCTTTACACTATGTTGTTTATCTAGTCTGAGATACATTGGTAAAAGCATTACTTATTTCTTCTGCCATTGCCAGATGTCATTCATTTTTACAGCAGCGTCAACACTTTCCTTAGAAGATAATTGAATTAAAATAGTTTACATAAAGAAACAAGAAAGGTAAATAATTTTTTAAAATTTATACAGTATAAGTTTACAGACTATTCACATTCTGAAACAGAATGTTTATAGATAACAGAAACAAATAATTGGCTCTGAATCCATCACATTTGTATGTAAATGGTACTTGCTGAAAAGTAAATATAAAACATACATACAGCCAATTATTTGTGTCTGTGATAATTTCCTTCATCATTAATAACTGTCATTTATTCTGAGACTATACTATCTCATAAGAGAGACTAATAATTTTATTGGCAAAACATGGACAGCTTCTCCTAACAAGTTTCAAAAATGCCTTCTGTTTGCTTGGCACCTCTTCCAATTTGGAAAGTAGACAAACACAAATATTGTTCAATTGTTTGTGCAGTTGTTCTATTATAGCCAAGGCTAATGAAAAATTAGTGTAGCTACAAAAGGCCAAGGTTTTAACCTAGATAAATGTGTAAAAGGTAGATATTTATCAGAAATATACTGTACATACTGTTCAAAATCATGATTTTTGTTTCAAAAAACTCTATATTGCACATATGTGATCATCTCAAACACCCAGAATCAACTGTGGGATGCTAACAATGATCCTAATAAGAACAAATTAAATAAAATAATTTTAAAATGCAGATTAAGTTTATCTCTATTTGTATATTGAAGAATGTGCTGAGAATTTGTAATTGATATTTTTTCTCTGTGAATAATTACAGTTTAGTGGTGGAAATAAAATGGTCCCTATGTTGGTTTCCATATTAAAATGATACAGTTCCATATTTTTGGCATTTCTCTCAGTTAAAGGTTTTTTTTCCCATTCAGCAGTTAGGCTTCCAGTTCATAAGGTTTATTTCCTATCGAGCCCTCTGCCTTCCTCTGCTTCCACAAATTAAAAGACTTGTTGCTGTCTTTAGTTGTTTTTTTTTAAGACAAATCTCCCTTGATTTGATTTTGATTGCTGTGGGCTTGTTTGTTTGTTTGGCTATAATACCAAAGTGTTTTGTGACTGCCTTTTTCCAGAATGTTTTTCAACATCCCAGTCTGGCTTTTAACTCTGGGGCTTCTTGTGATTTGCCATCCAATACTAACCAAATATAACTTTATCAACTGAGGTGAAAACTGTGATGACATAGTAGGAGACCATGATTTCTTCCTTGTTGATCCTGGTGTGCTAGATCAGTGGTCTCCAACCTTGGCTGAGGAACTCTGGGAGTTGAAGTCCACAGGTCTTAAAGTTGCCAAGGTTGGAGACCACTGTGCTAGATGAATTGGAGAAATAATTCTGGAGAGTTTACTGAGTGGGTTGCATCATTGACCAGATGCCTGAGTTTCCTGCAGGGTTTTTGCTAGTTTGTACATTGGAGGTCCAGGTAGAGACACAACTGGGTATAAGGGGCTCCCATTCTTGTGTATTTTGGGGAATCCATAGAACCTGGGTGTGGAGGAGTCCTCTAGTTGCATGTGCTTTCCAGTGGTGGGTTCCGGATCCCATTGCAAACAGTACGGTATCGGTGTTTTTTGTATTTTCCAATGGTTTTTGTATTTGCCAATATAGACAGTTTCATTCATGACCATAGTCTGTTTTGTCTGCCGGTAGGATGATTATGCTTTTGTCTTGATTAATGCTCTCTTTTCCTTTTGGCTGAGTGTTTCATTGTGTCTGTTGCATTGCATGTTGGGGATGATTCTTTGCTTGATGTCTTCTTATGTTTAATGGTCCAGGTTGATCATTTTTAGAATGGGTTTGAGGAATTCAATGGGATCAGCATCTTTGTGGTTGAAATAGAGGCTGTGTGTGAGGTCTTTTTGTCATCTGATAGACATCTGCTATATAGATTTCTGATCTATGGTTCTGAGTTGTCATCTTGTAGTGGGGGTGATGGTATTGAGTTTCTTCTGTAGTGAGCTGTATTTGAGGAATTGTTGCATCTGTCATCTGCACCTCTATAACTGTCTGGTTTGGTTCTGCAACCCAACAAGACAGATACAAACTTCAGGGGATAATTAGAACTGCAGAAAAAAACAATTACTACCAACCTCCTTCCACTGAGGATGTGTACACTGCACAAGTCAAAAAGAGGGCCATGAAAATGTTTACAGACCCCTTGCATCCTGGACATAAATTGTTTCAACTCCTACCCTCAAAACGCCGCTATAGAGCACTGCACACCAAGACAACTAAACACAAGAACATTTTTTCCCTAATGCCATCACTCTGCTAAACAAATAATTCCCTCACTACTGCCAAACTATTCACTAAGGCTGCATTACTATTACTATTAGTCTTCTCATCATTCCTATCACCCATCTGCTCCCACATGACTGCATGACTGTAACTTTGTTGCTTGCATCCTTACGATTTATATTAATATTGATTATTTCTTGATTGCTTATTTGTATTCTATGACTATCATTATGTGTTGCAGCTTATAATTCTTGATGAATGTATTTTGTCTTTTTATGTACACTGAGAGCATATGCGCCAAAGACAAATTCCTTGTACATCCAAACACACTTGGCCAATAAAGAATTCTATTCTATTCTATTCTATTCTATTCTATTCTATTCTATTCTATTCTATTCTATTCTATTCTATTCTGGGGTTTGTATTTTGTTGTCATTCCTGTGGAGCATGTATTCTAAGGTGTCTGTGAGGTCCTGTCCAATGGACTTGAGGCATGTAGTTTTTTTGTTCATAAATAATTCATTAGGATTTTTCTAAATGGTTGTGGACATTGCTGATCATGAATCAAAACATTTTGTGTCCTTTTTGAAAGGCTAATTTCCATGTTTGTGGGTAGTTGATCGGTGGTCATATGTTTTTTTGGGTCGTTTGTTTGTGGTGGCATTCATGGACGAACTGTAGCTGTTGTCTCTCGGTGAAAGTCTCCCAGTGGCAGGCATGTCTGAGCATTGCACACTGATGTAAATTTGCAATAGTGGCCAATATCTATTGTTTAGGTGTAGGATGAGAGTGGAGATTTGTTCTCTGAACCTGTAGGTTGGTTTTCCTAATGTTTCATTACCAGGCTAGGTAATATCTTCAGTGGAATTTAGGGAATATCAGTGTTGGTGTTCTTCTCCGTATAAGTGCTTCCTGTAGTCAGTAGGTCTTGTGATAGGAAGCTCATGTCAGTTGAAGGTTTAGTGCTGGGTTTTGTGAGGGGCCACATGTGGGTTATATCAGGTGAGGAGCTTGTGAGGGTCTTGTGATGGGGAAGTCATATCAGATGAGGGTCGTATTGGTTGGGGCTGTTGCTGATTGGTGTGGTTTATTTGAATTTTCAGGGGTTCCTAGGCTGGTTGTAGTTAGTATGTATGCTGATGGAATTGCTTGTGGAGTGCTAGGCTAAGGAAAGCAGAATGAAACAGGTGCTTGATGTCTTTCTCCACAATGGCTATCCCAAAAACTTTGTATTCCGACACACAACACCCAAACCACAATGTACCACACAACCAACCACCACGCAAAACTAATCCTTCCATTCACAAAAGGGGTGTTAGAAATGACATCCAGAATTTTCCAACCTCTAGGAATAACAATGTTCCACAAACCCATAGCCACACTCCACCAGGAATTATCCAACACGTCCAAAGACAAGATACAGAAGGATGAAAGTTACTAACACCACCTCAAATCAGGACATTTAAGTAACTCCATAGTTTTTTTAAAAAAAACTTACTAAAGCTTTGCTTAATATGATAGATGTTTATAGATTCTTCTAATTACAGGTCTAGTTTAAAGATAAGACAGCTCTGTAAATATTGTTCTCTTTCACAGAATTTCTAGTATTTTCTTGTAATAGTTTCCATAATGAGTTTTTTTTCAGTGCAACCATTTATCATGTTCTTAAAATATATAAACTACTGAGTATAAAGACACATGCTTAAACCTAGTCTAACCTGAGGCTTTCTGAGGCAAACAGTTCCCAGTAAATCAAGTGAAACAGAAAGCCTGCTGGATTTTATTTCAAAGCACAGAAATTTGTTATTATCTTTTAACAAAAAGCATTTATTTCAATATAGTGATGTTGAATAGACCAGGGTTTTTCAAACTTTTTCAGGTCATGGAAACTCTTTAAAAACAAAAATCTGGGAAACCCTAATCAAGAGGCAAAGCGCTTGTGCCAGACATTTCTTTTTTTAAAAAAATAGTGTTTCATGGAAGATTCTTGACAGCTTTATTTTTTCCCTCCCTTTTTAATAAATAATGCAATTTGATAAATTAAAAAGTGAGATATGTTTCATCAACGTTTTATGGAAAACAGTTTGAAATAGTCCTGGGATTCAGCAGCACAACATTTTGTCTGGCATATATTTATGCTTCTGATCTGAATATTATATATCTCAAATAAGACATACAGTACAGCAATGATCTGTATTTATGGTTACAGCTAGACATTAAGTCCCACAAATGGCAACCTGTCAACCCCACTGTTTAGACCAGACCAAGAGATTAAGTCTACAGATAGAGTTGAGGCTGACTATAATAACAGACTCTCTCTTCTCATGCTCCCATGAATTAGGGAAGCGTCTGAATACTATCTTCTTTCTCATTACTTAAATAACATTTCAGCCATCTTTGCCTAGGTAATGATGCTTGCATATTTTTGTCAAGACTATTTATTATTTTAAGTAAATAAGTAAAAAGCTGAATCCCTTTCATTCTATATCAGCAATTCTTCTTTCTTGGATATGCAAAGTTCTCATTTGAATAGCTAGGTGGATTTTAACCAGTCTGTACACATTTCCCAGCAGAGACAAGCATTTTTTATCTATTAAGTCAGGTGAAATATGTCTATCACTTTACCTACATGTGAGCATATTCATTATTTGATTTTTTCATTTCTATTTCCAATGTCTATTTTTTTTCTGTTCTGAACTCTTTTATTCAAATTCTTTAGCAGATCAAACTTTCAATAAAATATGTTTAAGATTTGGGCAAGTCCAACATTTAACATGTTCTACCTCTGGCCAGCTGATTGGTTTTTTAAAAAATATTCTACTTTTCTATCTGAACTCGTCATTTGATTGGGATAGTCGTGTCATGTGTTTCACAGGTTTGTCAGTGACATCAAAGCTGTTTTGATTTATTTATTTTTCACATTTTTGAACTACCTATATCTCCCTTCCCTTTAAAACAGCATATAAAAAATTAAAAATTTAGAAAATTTAGAATTTAAAAGGAGAGAAGCATGATTAAAAAGTAGTTTAAAAATCAAAGGACTCTCAGGCACCAGTTCCCACTACCGAACCGGTAGTGAAGACCATAGGATACCATTACTGCATATGATTTTATGCAATTAGCTTGATTTTTTTTAAAAAGTAAAACACACATTTATATCAAATTGAATTCAGAATGAAGTTTGTACCTGTTGTGGTTCTTTATACTGTTCTTTATATATTGCAACAAATATTGATACACTCAAGTTTATTGATCAAGTATTAAACAGTCCGTGAAAAATTTTAAACTCAATATAATAAGCTGTTCTTACATAAATTTGTATTTCATGTTTGTCATCAGAGAAACGCCCAACCCCAAATATTCTGCTTTCAGGGACCCAAATGTAGTTAACAATCTGTGGACTTTAACTCTATACATTTCCAGAAGATTGCACTTTCAGAAAGTAATTTATTTAACTACTTAATATATCCACTTAAATATTTTCATTCTAGTTTTTTTTAATTTAAAAGCCCTAAAAGAAGGAGAAATATCAGTGATAAAAAGTGTAAGATTCTAAAGATAAAATAATGTTTTCCTTCCCTAAGATTGAGAGAAATTTGAGATTTATTAGATTTATATGCCGCCCTTCTCCCAAGGACTCAGGGCGGTGTACAACAATTAAAAGAAAAACAGAATATAAAAGTTTAAAAAAATTAAATGAAATATCCCAAACCCAATTAAAATTGACAATACATTTTTTTTTAAAAAATTGAATTAAAATTAACAGTGACCAATACTTTATTTTTTTTTGTTCAGGCCAGGCTGGCTTGCTAGAAAAGCCAACTTTTTAGGGCGCGGTGGAAGGACCAGAGGTCGGGGATTATATGAAGCTCTGGAGGCAGCTAATTTCAGAAGGAAGGCGCTCCCACAGAGAAGGCTCTCCCCCTGGGTGGTCACTAGCCGACACTGTCTGGCCGACCCTGAGGAGGCCAACTATGTGGGATCGCACCGGACGATGGGAGGCTACCGGTGGCAGTAGGTGGTCTCGCAGGTACTCTGGGCCTAAGCCATGGAGCGCTTTAAAGGTCATAATTAGTACCTTGAATCGCACCCGGAAGACAACCGGCAACCAGTGTAGGCCGCCTAAAAGGAGTGTAACATGGGAGCACCTAGGTGTCCCCATGATAACCCATGCAGCCTCATTCTGGACCAGTTGAAGCTTCCGGGTGCTCTTCAAGGGCAGCCCCATGTAGAGAGCGTTACAGTAGTCCAGGCGAGAAAGAACGAGGGCATGAGTGACTGTGCACAGAGCATCCCGATCCAGGAAGGGGCGCAACTGACATACCGGGAGAACCTGGTAAAAGGCCCCCCTTGTCACAGCTGTCAGGTGTTCTTCTAAGCTAAGCCATATACCCAGGAGGACACCCAGATTGCAGGCCCTTTCTGAGGGGGCTAAAATTTCTCCCCCTATTATCAAAGATGGAACAAGATGCACAAATTGGGATGACGGAAACCACAGCCACTCCGTCTTGGAGGGATTGAGCTTGAGCCTGTTTCTCCCCATCCAGACCCGTACAGCCTGCAGGCATTGGGACATCACGTCGAGGGCATTGTTTGGGTGGTCTGGGGTAGAGATGAAAAGTTGGGTATCATCAGCATATTGATGACACCGTACCCCAAAACCACGGATGATCTCACCCAGTGGTTTCATATATATGTTGAACAGGAGGGGTGAGAGAACCGACCCCTGGGGCACCCCACAAGTGACGTGCCTCGAGGTCGATACTTGCCCTCCAGTCAACACAAACTGTGACTGATCCAACAGGTAGGAGGAGAACCACTGTAAAACGGTGCCCCCCACTCCCAATCCCCCGAGTCGTCGCAGTAGGATACCATGGTCGATGGTATCGAAAGCCGCTGAGAGGTCTAATAGGACCAGGACGGAGGAGCAGCCCCTGTCCTGGACCCGCCAGAGATCATCGACCACCGTGACCAATGCAGTCTCCGTGCTGTATCCGGGCCTGAAACCCGACTGAAACGGATCCAGGTAGGCAGCTTAGTTGGGGAAGCTGACGTGCTACCACACTCTCAACAACCTTTGCTACAAAGCAAAGGTTGGAGACTGGATGATAGTTGGCTAAAGAAGCTGGGTCCAGGGAAGGTTTCTTAAGGAGGGGCCTCACCACCGCCTCCTTCAAAGCAGTGGGAAAGAACCCCTCTCTCGATGAAGCGTTGGTAATCGCCTGGAGCCAGCCTTGTGTCACCTCCTGGGCAGCCGAGACTAACCAAGAGGGACACGGGTCCAGCACACGTGGCAGCACTGAGTCTCCCCATAATCCTGTCCATGCCCTCAGAGGTCACAGGATCAAACTCATCCCAGATGGTCTCCACAAGATTCATCCCCGTCGACTCGTCCAAATCTACCCAGTCAGAGTCTAAGCCTGTCCAGATCTGAGTGATTTTATCCTGCAGATACTGAACAAATTCTTCAGTCCTACCCTGCAAGGGGTCTTTCCCAGCTCCTTGGTTAAGTAAGGAGCGGGTCACCCTAAACAGGGCAGCTGGGCAGTTATCTGCAGATGCGATAAGAGCGGGAAAATGTTGCCGTTTTGCCGCTTTTATCGTCACTAAGTAGGATTTAATATGAATTCTTACTAGTGCTCGATCAGATTCGGACTGGCTGGCCCACTCTCTAGGCATCTTTTCCGGCGTTTTATCTCCCAGAGCTCCTCGGTAAACCAGGGGTTGACCCGGGATCGACACCGGGTCAGAGGCCACAAAGCCACAACATGATCCAAAGTCCCAGTGGCTGCCCTATCCCAGGCTTCCACTAGGGCTTCAGTCGAGTTGTGAGTAAGGGATTTAGGAAAAGTCCCAAGCTCCATCAGGAAACTTTCAGGGTCCATCAGGCGCCTGGGGCAGAACCATCTAGTCGGTTCCGCCTCCCTGCGGCGAGGGGTAGCAGTATGGAAGTCAAGCCTGATGTAGAAGATGTAGAAATGGCTAGTTCAAATAAACATTTTTTAAAAAATGAAATATTTTTAAAACATTTTTTAAAAATGAAATTTGAGTTATGTTTATGGTTGAAGTCACAGTCAAAACAAAATAGCAGACTACCTGCTGGAAGAGAACCACTTTGATGCAATGGTTAGGGCACCAGGCTAGAAACTGGGAGACCATGAGTTTTAATCCCGCCTTAGGCTGTCATCCATACATATAAAAGTAATAGAGTTCATTCTACTATATTTTGCTGGCCCTTAATATATCTGTGTATACAATGTAAATATTAATACTTCGGGGACAAGTTTGTAGGAGGTAGATTGGTTGTGGTTACTTCCATCTCTTATTCTGCAATTGACTTACTGAAAACTAGAGCAGGCCAACTGCCCAACAGAAACAACTCTCTTGTAGGTCAATCAGAGGTGAGTTGCTCTCGGTTTGGCCTGGATCGGGCGAAGCAGTAGTGGCAGTGATGGGAGGCTCCGCCCACCCACCCAGATGCTTCTGCGCAATCGCAGAAGTGTCGCACGTGCAAGAGAGAGAGAGTGCACATGAGCAAACTATAGTAAAAATAATGGAAACCCACCACTGAGATCAATGTATCTAGATGAGGGGAACTTACATCTGTTTTAACAACAGAAGATCTGAATTCACATAACATGCTAAGACAAAAGCTGGCATTTACGCAACACATTGAAGTACTATAAAATTTATCCAATTCCATTTTAGTTTAGTTTTAGTATGTTGTGTGAACCTACCTTAGTAATAGCAGTTAGCTGCTTAGAACGTTTGTAGATGTTATCTCCAAATCCAATCCAGGTCTCAATGATGACTAAAGAAGCGTATAGGAATCTGTCTTTATAGTTACACTCAAAGAAGCTGAAATAATCCTGAACAGAAAAGGGAAAGGAGGGAATGTGGAGGAGAAAGGCAAAACCATCTTAAACTTTATTGACAATGTTTGGATTAATGGCAGCAAGTTTGGCATACAAAAAGAAGAAAAATTACCACAGTGTCACAAAATAAAATATGCGCAATGACAGTGACTTACACAGAACACTGAGCTTATAGAAAAGGCATTGGTCCAGATAAATAACTTCTTTATTTATGTCAGAAATTTTTTAAATGCTGCATTTAATTTTAATATCATGATGAGAACTGTGTCTCATGTTTGACAGGCCTCATTACACCAAGGCATATAGAGAGTTTGCACTATTTAACAATTTTTATCAATCATTTAACAACGGGCAATGAAGGCAGAGCACAAAGACAAAAGCACGTGAAGGAAATGCAGGGAGATAATAATTCTACTAGTAAAATTTCAGCTTTCATAGCTTGCTCCTACCTGCCCCTTAGCTGAGGCAGCATCTCATGGCCTCCTGAGAAGGGCAGGGCTGTTAGAATGACACAAAAGTGGTCTCTTGTTCTCTTTCAGGGCAACCCTGTACTCAAAAATACAGTGGGAAGTTCTTCTGAGGATGCATGGGTAGAACTGCACACCGTTACTTTTTAGAATGAACTGCTTTCCCCAAGACATAAATAGCCCTTCTGCCAAAGTGAAGAGACCCAAGTAGTAAAGAAAAGAACCACAGAAAGAAATGAATAAAAGTCATGCCACTATTTCTAAGTAAACCTGCACCATTTAACTTTGCCCAGCATGAAGTCTTCCAGTATGTCCCAGTTTCTAGGGTGGTGGTGGTGTGATAATAGGAAGTGTGATAAGTGATAGGGTATCAAGTTGAGAATAACTGATTCAGCCAATTCAGTTGATGCACTAATTGGTTAAAGGCACGCAGGTCTCCTGAAAATTGGCTTTTAATGAATTGGGTTATATGATTTCTAAACATTTCAATGATCTTTTAATACAAGCAATGACAGTTGCATGGGAAATGATAATTTGGAAGAAATATTTATTTTTATAGATAATATCCATGCTTTGTCTTAAAACAAAGAATAATTCCTGTTACAACTATTGTTTGTCCTCATTTTTTAAATTTAAATTTTATTTTTTAAATGTTGAACTAAAATATGTATTACCAACAGATTAAAAAGGTAATAGTGATCATATTGTGAAGAAAAAAAATAGTGATTAAAATAAATGTGACAAAAACCCTAATTGACAAAAAGGAATCCATATACTAGCTCTAATTAAGCATATCATTAAATCTAGACCATATTGCAATTTACTGTATCATCTTAGTATTTTTACAACAGCTTTTCCAAAATAGATATTCATATTTTGGATACATTTTTTTAAAGTCAAGAAACTATGTTTCTTCCCAGTTATGTAAAATTATATTCTTTGTTTTGTCCCAGATTCAATACACCTAAAGCTGTTCATGAAATTCCATGTTTTAGGAAGATAGTTCAACTTCATAAAAATTGTGTGAAATCCTTAGCTATAATTTTGCTTCCCAAAACTGTGTTAAATTTATGAAGATTAATTCAATTGGTTAATTGACTAGTGCTTTCCAATAATCAACCAAAATCCTCATTTTTATTTAGGCGACAGCCCTTCTAAAGTAGAAATATATATATACGCATTCTATCCTTTAGTTTGATTTAATGAAAGCAGCTCTGCCCATTTTCAAAGAAGTTCGTTAAATATATGTAAGGTTAGCTCTCTTTTAACAACTGTAAGGAAGATGAACAAGCAGTGATCTTAAGAAAAAGAGTACCTGGACATTCTGGCCTAACTGAGACTGTAAATAGAGCACAAATTACAAATGAAGGTGTTTTGTCCTCGTGCGTTCGACTGACAGCCATCAACAGCCAAGCTGCGCCTGATTGGCTAAGGTGCGGCTGGCTAGGCGTGGGCTGTTAGATGCGTGCATATTGGTCGCCCTGCTTGACAGCTCCGTATAAATAGCTGTCAAGCAGGGCGAGTTGCCGATCTACTACATACTAGCTCTGTGTTCCTCTATGTTTGAATAAAGGTGTTTAGAGTTACCTCAGGAGCCTCTTGCCTTGTTATTGCCTTGGTCCACTTCAGAAGGCAAATAGACCCATCCCAAGATAATATTGCAGGATCCAATCTGGGTCTGTCACTGGGACCAAAAGCTTAGTCATCCGAGCTCTCAAACTCATGCTGGAGCCAATCCTCAGGAATCTTCTCGCTAACATTAACAGAACGACACTTTCTGTTAGAGAGAAATTGACTGGGCTCCAGTGCAATCTGAAAATTCAGAAGACTCTGGTCCCGGTGACCAACCCAGTTTGGATCCTACAGTACAACATTGTCTTCACTAGATGAAAATAAAGTATATTTTCATTTGTACCATGAACAGAAAGCAAACTAATATGAAATTAGAACATGGCTACAGTTGGAATTAAACAATGTCCCATTGGCAGGAGCATTTTTGAATTGATTTAGGTTGACATCCTCCAATTAATTCACTATGAATTATTTTTAATTGTGCATACATGTATCTGTAGAAGCAACCCCATGATTGCTTGCTTGGTTGGTTAAAACCTCATTCAAAAAGGATATCTTTCAATTCTCATCTATTCTTGGTCTAAAAGGATAAATAAAATTGATAAAACAACTTCTGTGCTCTAATTTAAAAAACCTACATTTCTGAATGTTCTGTTCATACATGAAAAAATAAAAGGAAAGAAGGGAGGAAGTGCTACTCGGTTTAGGAAGTAGATTGAAAAAAATCTCTAAAAATATAATTATTCCAGTCAAAGAGGCAAAGAGATAAATAACAGAGTGAATCACTTGTCTCTTTCTTTGACCTTTTCACTCCAAATGCCCCTAGAGGTGAATAGGATTTTAAAAAGCTGCAAAGAAGTGGATTTCCACTACCTTTATCATAATGGCAACTTCATTCATCAATACATTGTTCCAAAAGAACAATCTATAGATGCTTCATACAATCATGCAACTCTTTTGTGTCTTTTGATCTTGGGTATAATTCAGCTATTATATGATTATGCCTTGGATATAATGTTACTAATACTGGAGTCAAATACTATATGGCTGACTAAAGTACAGTTTCACCATTGAAAGCTTTTTAGAAATAAGTTATATAGGGAAAATCTATTTTATGGCTTGCTGTGCTTATATCTATTATCTATAAACTAATAAAAACTGTAAACAATCTATTATCAAGGCAGAATAAATGATGTTGATTAACTGGAGGCACTGAGGAACCTGTTTTTACACATGTAGTAAAATTTAGTTCACAAATTTAGGTTACATCAAGCTATAAAAGAGGAGCTGTTTGACATGACTTCATAAAGTCACATTTCTGCCAGATTCCATGTGGCTTGCAAACACTGCTAAATTCCAAGTACTTTGTGTTGCCACAAGCTAAGTGGTAGAGATTCATTTTATAGAGAGATACAAGAGATTTATTTTAGCCTCTCAATAGTAGGACCAACTATATTTTCCCACAAACTGCTTTGGAGTCACTTATACGCATCAGTGCCTTATGGGCTACTGATGTTCAGGAAATCCAGAACTTTCTACCCTCCAGACAGCCAGAATGAATTGTATATTTACATGTAAGACACAAGACACAATGGGAATACATGTTGCTAACTGGTACGATGTTATTTACTTGTTTGAAAGATTTCTACCCTTACAACCTATCCCATTCGCCTAATGAGTGTTTCCATGTCAAAATGTCTAGAGCAATCTACTTGTTCTTAATCTAACAGTTTAACCAACATACCACACTGGTTGGCTGATACAACAATAGGACTTCATTGGCATCATGTGCCAATTTATCTCTGTAAGGGCATTGTAACACCACTTTGACAACTATGATAACTTCCTTTATGCATCTTCAACTACTCAAGATTAGTTTTTTTTAGATTTGGAATCCCATCTCATAGTTGGTAGCAACTATGACACCAGATCTTTCGATTCTAATTCTAGTTCTTTATTTTATTTAATATGTGTCTTTGGGCAAGCCATCTAACCTGCCTTTTCTTTACTGCATTTATTAAACACTTATCTATGGAAGGGAATGCTATGAGGCATAATTAACTAATGCTAATGCATTGTGAGATTCCTGATGAAAGAAGCTATAGAAGTGCAAATTGTTTCATTATCATTTGAGACCTACATGAATTACTCTCTTAGTCAGCCATGTTTGGAGGCCAATGACATTTTTTAAAGAGACTTCTATCAACTGTCATAACCAGTCTATAATATCCAAAATCTAGTGAATAATAACATGATTTTGTGTAAGCAATAACAAACCACTAGGTAATAATTTTTCAAAATGTTACATGTGGATTCTAAGTACATACTGCTTATTGACTTAAATAGAAGTCATGCAGTTAAAAGCTTGTACAACCCTATCAAAATACCTCCTTAAGAGTTTTGTCAATAACCATAAGTAAAAAAATAGAATACATACATTTTGACTCAAAGTATATAAACATTGTGTTTATGACAGCTGGGTACTTAGTTTTCACAGCCAATAACAGGTTCTCTGCTATACTGTAATTGACTTTTGATTGTATACTGTTATGTTAATATATTTGTGGTGGTTATACTGTGTTACTGAAATCATGCTGTGCAAAATAGCTGTATCATAAAGTACTGTAATAACATTTCCTAGACCATAAACTATAATACATATTATTGATTTTTATGTGGCAGATTTGCACTTTTCCGGATGTAGTTGAAATAATCAAAGTAAATGGTTTATTAGAGGGGAAGCCTCAATTAATTTTATGTAGCAAAGTAGTAATAAAAACTGATTTAATTTTGTAGACAGAGAGAAAAACATATTTGATATTTAAAAGTATCTTTGGAGTTACATACAGAATTTAGAAATAGCTGTCATTTATAATTATTAATGATGTTGATATTATTCATTGGCATGACTAGACAGGCAGGCATATTCTGTACCTGCAAGTGCATATGGGACATCCAACAGGTTCTCCTCACAAAATGTATTGCTTAGAAACAATGAACCATAGCTTGATTAGGAATATATTGACAACATTTTCAGGCACTCAATTGTGCAATCACATGCAATACCATGTTTTCATGAAAATAAGCCCTACCCAAAAAAACAAGCCCTAGTGAAGATCATCATCAGCCCCGGGGGCCGTGGCCAGCACTGGAGGGGGCAAGGGTGCAGGGGCCAATGGTGTCTGACAGTAACTGCAGCCTGTGCAGCACAGGTGAGTTGATTACCTGTCCAAGAAGCAGGTGAAGGCAGAGGTGGGGGAAAATTTTGCTGCAGTGAAAATTTCCAAGCTGTATAATTCAATAATAGTTAAAACATAACCATTGAAGTATTAACATAACTGACAAGAAAAATGAAAATAAATAAAAATATAAAATAAATAACAGTGGAGCAATACAGTAAATTAAGACTATGTCCTCCAAAATAATTTGGTTTTTAATAATTTCCCGAAAGCCAATAGAAGTTGAGCAAGACAATAGTTCTGATACGCTGCCAGACAGTTCCTATCTTTTATACACAAGAAAAGTTGCCATTCACAATCATCATTCTTGCACCCCTTTGGAAAAACCTAGCTAATATAAATAGATTTTGATAAGTATTTTCAGAATGGTAAAAAAGTCCTTCATTACTGGACAATCGTGACTTGATAGTCAAAATGAATTTAGACATTCTCATAATAGCTTACAGTAACAGTTAGTTAATTGTACAATCATTATGTAAATTTATCTAATGTCCTCATCTTTCCTAAGCCATATGCCAAAAATAATCAGTTCTAATAAGATGTTCTGATATAACAAATCTCTTTTATACAATTTATAGTAAAATATCCAGAATTACTATATAAACAGATGTTTGGATAAACTGAGCTGCACAACATAGCTACTGTATATCAGTGAACAAGTACAAATAAGTAAATCTATAAATTCAAGAAACCAAGAAGTTCATGGAATAAAAATAGAGCGTAGTAAGTAGAACTGAATCAGATAAGATAACATATTTCAAACATATTTTTAATATCTTTCTTATTTGAAAGTAGTCATTGTTCAAATTAAATGCCAGAACAAAAGTTATTTACTCTTTGAGTTCTTTTAAAAAGCAGCATAGACAGAATATATTATTTCTACTGCATGTACCTGAAAATGCATTTCAATAATAGAAAATGAATATTGCATCATCAAATTAGAAAGATAATAGAACTATGCAAACCTGTTGGTGTGAATTCCAGCAGAAATATCTTCTATACATTTCAAGTGATGCACAGAAACCATGCAAAAGGCCTCAAAATAACCAGACGTTCTTCAAGAAGTTATCACTACCCAACCTTCTAGCAGAGATTTTTAGAGGAATTCATGAAGTGCTTGCATAGTTCTATTAGATACATATAAATTCCAATAATTATATAGTGGCCACAAATATATTCTGTCAGAAAGCTGTCCCAAGATATTTGGTTGATAATTGAATTTTATTTCAATGCAGCCAATATTCTCCATTCTAACTGAGGACTAATTTATGGGGTGTCATGAAAAAATTCATGGCACACAAAAGTCTATTTGCTAACATTCTGCCACACATTCAAGCAATTGTAATCAGTTTGTTTATCACTTTCCAAAATAGTAAAAGGTAAAGATTTCCCTCTCACATATGTGCTAGTCATTCCCGACTCTAGGGGACGGTGTTCATTTTGGTTTCAAAACCGAAGAGCCAGGGCTGTCCGAAGACGTCTCTGTAGTCATGTATCTGGCATGAATAAACGCCAAAGGCGCACGGAATGATGTTACCTTCCCACCAAAAGTGGTTCCAATTTTTCTACTTGCATTTTTACATGCTTTCCAACTGCTAGGTTGGCAGAAGCTGGGACAAGCTCACTCCATTATGTGGCGCTAGGGATTTGAACAATCAAATTGCCAACCCTTCTGATCGACAAGTTCAGCATCTTAGCCACTGATCCAGTCAAGTGAACTGTAAAAGAAATGACATTTGGCTGAGTTGTACCTTTACATGAGCATTACTGAATCATCTATAAGAGGCCTGGTAGTGCAATGGTTAGAACGCAGCATGGCAGGATACTTCTGCTGATTGCTGGCTGACTGTAATTTGGCAGACTGAATCTCCCCAGGCTCAACTTTCCATCATTCCGAGGTGGGTAAAATGAGGACCCAGATTGTTAGGGGCAATATGCTGTAAACTGCTTAGAGAGGGCTGTAAAAACAATGGTATATAAATCTAAGTGCTATTGCTATCTGGAAATGATTTTTTTCCCTAAAACACATATTTATATTAATTTACACAAGGAAAAACAGATAAACCAGAGATTATGGCAAGGTACAAAAGCTGATCATATTTATTACAAGTGACAAAGTTTCTATTAGATGTCTCTAGGAGTTCTCTGTATAAAATTAAGGATGTCATAAAAACAAATCAATACAGAAAAAGTTGAAAGAGGGTAATTCCTAAAAGTTAATTTTAATTGGTTTAACCTGATTCATGTGCCATTCAAATTCTAATTTCAGATGTATTTTTGAGCGTAATAAGATGATGAATAGATCATTTTTAAAAAATCTCCTTTAAGAAAAAATAGCATTGAAACTATGCTAATTCTTATATGATTTTCCTGTTAACAATGTAATGAAATTTGAGAGTGGTTTGAGACTAGGAGTAAATGGGATTAGGGCTCCATTCTTTCTGCTATTACTTCCCATTCTTATGAACTAAGCTGATTTTATTAAACTACTCATTAAATTATAATTTACCCACAAAATCTTTTGAATTTGTGATATTTCTAACTTTATTACAAAAATGTGTTTTTCTTAGATGAAATAATGAAATGTCATTAATAGAGATAGCAGTGAGCACCACTCACAAACTAATAGACTTTGAAATATACTTGGTAGCTTTTTATTTCATATAGTTTCACTATATTCAGTTATGTATTTTCCATCATAAGGTCCTAACAGAATTCTCTGTTTTAAAGTCAAACTAGTAGTTGAATGAATGGGGGGGAAAAAACTGAATTTATCTTCCATACCTATTCTAAACCTTTAGTAACTTCAGTAATTCTGGATACACTTACATATTTCTTATTTCTGCAGGATCAGATGACAATAATGACTTTTAACAAAACATATATGTGAAGTATTGGAAACAAATATACAGAAAGGGAAATGCAGTACAAAAAATTCCTAGCTTGACACAATTTGACAAACAGTCACTGCAGAGGTGGGTTCCTACCAGTTTGCACCTATTCGGTAGAACCGGTTCATCAAATCTAACCGAACCGGTTAGAAGAGGTTCCACCAGTGGACCCAGAAAGCAGGCCACACCTACAGAAGAGGTTCCCAAAATTTTTGAAACTCACCACTGAGTCACTGGATGCTTTGGAGAAGTATTTATCATTATTTCATCACTACAAATACATACTGTATGATTACATAACAATGATGTTATCAACTGATGCACACGGTGTGATTGAGCCAGTTCACACTTATTCAGCTGAACCAGTAGCTAACTTTTTGTGCAGTTCAGCGAACAGGCTGAAAATAAAGTGCAAGAGAAGTTTTTTTCTTCTCTTCTCTTCTCTCTCCCTTCAGTTAATAGCTCCTGGTAGACAGCCAAGTATAGGGTGACCAGACGTCCCACATTTGGCGGGACAGGCATGCATTTTCATCATTTTTCCCGCGTCCCGCCCGCTTCTCCAAAAACCCCGCTTTATTTTGGCGCTTGCTGGCTCCCCCGCCCATCAGCTGCCGCTAGCTCGCTCGTTATTTCCCCATCTATTTTTAAAAATCTAAGCCAGCCCAGCCTGCCGCTCACTGATTGGCCTGGACTCCAGCCAATCAGTGAGCTGGCTGATGGAAAACTTTAAGCACGCACGGGAAGTTTTCCATCCCTGCCAGCTCACTGATTGGCTGGAGTCCGCTTAGCACACTGCGTGAGTCGCAGGAGTCTCCATTTCACTTCGCGGGCGTTTGCTTTGTTTTGCTGCTTCAGCTTCACTGGTGAGTAACCGGTGGGAATTAGTAACCTGCGCGGGGTTAGTGAAACAGCCGCCACAGCCCTCCTTCCCTTCCCTGTGTGTGAGAAAGGCGCCCGCTCACCAGCCCGCCCACCCTTGGACTCCGGGGCAGCACCTACCCAGAGCGGCCACTGCTGCGCTGGTTCCTTCACGCCCCTCCCACCCCTCTGCCTCCTCAGACCTCCACGCAAGAGCGGCGGAGCGAACGAGCGGCCACAGCCGTCGTTGCTTTTAAATGAGGCTCCACTCGCTGCTCATCCCGCTCCTTCTTCCTCCTCCTCCTCCTCCCCTTCCGCCATGAGCAGCAGCAGCGGCAGCCGAGCCAGGAAAGGGGCGCTTTGGCAGGGCTTCCACAGTGCTGTGGAAGCCCTGTCAAAGTGCACCTTTCCCGCCTCGGCGGCTGCAGGACCACCCCACCGCTTCATCTTCCTCCTCCTCCTCCTCCTCCTCCTCCTCCTCCTCCCCTTCTGCCCTGAGCAGCAGCAGCAGCAGCCAAGCCAGGAAAGGGGCATTTGGCAGGGCTTCCACAGCGCTGTGGAAGCCCTGTCAAAGCGCACCTTTCCTGCCTCGGCTGCTGCAGGGACCGCGCCGCCACTTTATCTTCCTCCTCCTCCTCCTCCCCTTCCGCCCTCAGCAGCAGCAACGGCAGCCGAGGAGGGAAAGGTGCGCTTTGGCAGCACTTCCACAGCGCTGTGGAAGCCCTGTCAAAGCGCACCTTTCCCGCCTCGGCTGCTGCAGGGACCGCGCCGCCACTTTATCTTCCTCCTCCTCCTCCTCCCCTTCCTCCCTCAGCAGCAGCAACGGCAGCCGAGCCGGGAAAGGGGCGTTTGGCAGGGCTTCCGCCGCGCCCACAAGGACCGCTGACCTCGCGCTGCCGCTTCTTCTTCTTCCCTGGCCTTCCCAGTTAGCTTGCTTGAAGCTCCAAGGAGGCGGGAGGAGGGTCGCAGGAGTGGAAGTGGGGGGAGGTCTCCCCGGCCGGGAAGAGCTGAGAGGCTGCCAGCCCCTTTCGCAGGAAAGTTAACTTTTCTTGGCGAAATCCTGCCCCCCCGTGGGTGAGTGGTCGGCTGTCCTCTTCCCGTAAGCCGCCCGGAGTTAGCTGTGTGTGAGGTGGGCTGCCCTATGCATTTGTGTGTGTGCGCTGGAGAGAGAGTGAAAAAGAGAGGGAGAAATAATTATATTAATTAGATAGATCAATCTTTCTCCACCTTGGAGACTTGAAAGTGTGTGGATTTCAACTCCCAGAAAGGGAGTTGGGAGAAAGGGAGAAAGGAGGAGAGAATGAAAGGAAGATGGGGGAAAGAAGAAAGAGGTAAGGAGAGGAGGATGGAAAGGAGAGAAAGAGGGGGAGAGAGGGTAGAAAGGGGAAGAGGAAGAGCAGGAGTAGGAGAAAGGTACGGGAAGAAGGAAGGGGAAGGAGAGGAGGAAGGAGGAATGTAGAGAACGGAGAGAGGGAGAAAGGAAAGGGAAAGGAAAGGAAGATGGAAGGGAGAGAAAAGGAAGGAGAGAGGGTAGGAAGGGAAAGAGGAAGAGTAGGAGCAAAGGAGAGGTAAGGGAAGAAGGAAGGGGAAGGAGAGGAGGAAGGAAGAAAGTAGAGAAGGGAGAGAGGGTGAAAAGAAAGAGGTAAGGAGAGGAGGATGGAAAGGAGAGAAAGAGGAGGAGAGAGGGTAGGAAGGGGATGAGGAAGAGCAGGAGCAGGAGAAAGGTACAGGAAGAAGGAAGGGAAAGGAGAGCAGGAAGGAAGAAAGTAGAGAAGGCAGGAAGGGAGAAAAGAAAGGGAAAATAAGGTGGTGTTATAACAAGAGGAAGGGATGGTAAACAAAGCAACCCAAACTGTATATTATAACCTATTAAATGAAATAATAAATGTATAAGAATGATAAATGTTAAAACACTTGTAACCAAACGACATGCTATATGTGATGATGGGTTTTTTTCTTTTTGTTTTGTTTTGTTTTTATTGTTGTGGGTATGTGTCGTCTATGTAACAAAAAAAAATAAAAAAAAATAATTTTAAAAAAAGGTGGAGAAACACTGAGATAGATGATAATGAGATGAGGGAGGGAGAGGGAGAGAGAGAGAGAGACCATAACTAGATAGACAGATAGGCAGGCAGATAGACGGATGGATAGAGAGAAAGAGAGAGAGATAGGTAGGCAAGCAGATAGATGGATGGAGAAAGAGAGGGGGAAAGAGGGAGAGGGATACCATAACTAGATAGGCAGGCAGATAGACAGACAGACGGATGGATGGATAGAGAGAGGGAGGATGTATATAATTAAGGTGACCAGACGTCCCTAGCGAGGTCGCGGGCTAGCAGTAACCGCCGCGGCCTAGCTCCCCCCCCCGGTCAATGGTGTCCCTCTTTACCAATCTGAAAATCTGGTCACCTTAGCCAAGTACCACCTAACAGGTGAATACTTAGTTGTGATAACAAAACCACAGAAATGCAGCTGGCACACAGCTTGAATAAACAATAGAAACTGACAAGATTAGGGCAGGGAAACACCCAGAAAACCTGTCAATGACTCATCTAGGGATTGGATTAACCTCTTCCCTTCAGGAAGAAGGATAAGATTACAAACATTTTCATTCTAAAGGGTATTAAGTAACTCTTCTGTGGTCAGCTGATACTCCCTGGAGTTCCCCAAGACCTTCTATAACTGCTGCAGTGTTGGCTACTTCTTGTTTCTTCCTGGGGGAAAAAAGATAACGGATAGGACAATGATGCAGCTTGTTCATACAGGCCCTGCATTTAATGCATGTGTGGTCCATCCAGTTGTATTGCTTCTGCTGTGAAGCACCCATCTTAGAACATAGAGAACATAGAATAATAGAGTTGGAAGGGACCTCAGAGGTCTTCTAGTCCAACTCCCTGCTTAAGCAAGAGACCCTTTATTCATTCCAGACAAATAGTTGTCCCCTCTCTGTTTGAAAGCCTCTAGTGATGGAGCATCCACAGCTTCTTAAGGCAAGTTATTCCATTGGTTGGTTGATCTCACCCTTAGGAAATTTCTCCTTAGTCTTAGGTTGCTTCTCTCCTTCATTAGTTTCCATCCATTGTTTCTTGTTGTGGCTTTTGATGCTTTGGAAAATACAGGGCGGGGCATAACCTTTTCCTAGGGGGTCACAGCAACACTTGTAATAACAACACAAATAATTCATACACCATTCGAAAGCCCATCAAAAACTGAGTTTATTGACACGATTTAATAGTCAGTATGACCACCATTAGCCCTTCGAACAGCATTCAAACGAGGTGGATAAGAACACAACAAATCTTCAAACAGTTCCGTTCGATTTTCCAGATTTTTCAACACAGTTTCCAAATTCATTCTCAAAGTTTCAACCGAATATCGATTTTGACCTTGCTCCTGAATCATCAGAGCTTCCACTTCATCCTTAATCCTTAATTATGGCCCCAATGTTCTCTGCCGGATTGAGATCTGGCGAATTTCCTGGCCAGACGTCATTGCCCCAAAATTCGACATTGTTTTCCTTTAACAATTGCTGAGTCGCATTTGCATTTCCGAATAGAATTTTCCAGCCATTCTTAAAGCAAATTTAACATTTAATAGCTCATTCAATTCAGTTTTTTATGGGCTTTAAAATGAGGTGTCCCTGAAGTTGTAAACTGCTGTTGATCTTGCTGTGACCCCCTAGGAAAAGGTTATGCCCCGCCCTGTAGATTGACCCTCTCATTTTGTAGGAGCCCCTCAAATGTTGGAACAGTGCTATTTCATTGTGCTATTTTATTGTGCGTTTTGAGCACTATTTTATTGTGAGTTGTGGAGGTGTTTGGCAAAATTGATTAAACAGAAAAAAGGGCATGGTTAAACTTGCTTTTTAAATCTTGTCAGCACTTCTCTAGATAAAAAGATTAAAGATCATTAAAAAGATCACCAGTATTGTAGAGCTGGGGCAATTTTTGCATTGTCAGTTTGAAACAATCTCAAAATTCCCAATGGAAAGAACACATAAAAGAGGCATGGATAACATCCCTACCTTTTGTAGTTGACTAGGTTGTGCCAGTTTGATGAAAGATGGATTTCTCAGCTCTCTTCTACCTGAGATCCTTTGCTTTTTGTACTCTGGTGCCTCCATCTTTCTGTCTTAATGTAGCTGCTTAGTGATTTCTGCTGCCATGGCCTGTCAGTCACATGGATGTGTTTACCTGATGTTTTCCCACATAAGCCTGGCAAGTGAGTCAGGTAAGAATTTCACAGGCTGTGCCATCATTGAAGAATAAACCAAAAAGTAGAGAAAAATAAAGTGCATAAAAATGAAATAAATGCAGTAGTGTAAGGCATGTGACAAGGCAGTCAGCATCCCTTTTCCTTTAGAAAGATATCATTCTCACAAATAATTTCTTTATTTTGTTAGATGTTTATCCTGTCTTTATTACTTTATAAGGAACTCAAGGTGGAGAACTTACATAATATTCCTTCCTCCTCTTTGTTTCTCCACAACCGCAATCTAAGAAGAGGTTTGAGCTGGGAGAGATTGACTGGTCACTTAGTCATTTTATCAAACCTAAAATGGGACTAGAACTCAGATTCTCTTGGTTTGTAGGCCAACACCTTAACCACTACTAAGAAGGAGGAAGGAACGTCAAAATAACTTGTAAGAATTGCATGTGAAAACAGGGTTGGAAGAAGCAAACTTGTAAAGCTGGAAACATCACCAATAACATTTCAGAATAATCTCCCATGGAATGATGCAAAAGACAAGAGAGGTTGTTACAATCTGAGATGGACCTGTTAGCAGGAAAGGAGACTAGAATGAGCAGTAATACTTTGTAAGATGCATCAAACCTGAAGTTATTTATTTGCACAATGCTAGCATTCTTTTTATTTGAAAACTATTCGCTCCAGTGAGGTGAGCAGCCAGACAGGACAAGAAGTGACTGAAAAGGGAAGGGTGAGGCATGGCCAGGCATAGTGCGGAGAATCCAGGTGAGGTGAGGTGCCCTCAGTGTAAGTGATGTCAAGTTAGCCAAGGCCAGCCAGTCACATGACCACCCAGTCACTCCTACCCAGCTGGTCATTAGGGCAGAGAACCAGTTGTTAAATTATTTGAATCCCACCACTGGATAGACATATACTGCCTTCCACTCAGTAGCTCAGAGCACCATATATAATGCTTCCTTCTGCTATGTTTTGCAATCCTATGAATTAGTTTGAGCTGAGAAACTGTGAATAGTCCTAAATTACACAGCATACTTCCATAACTGAGGATGAAGTACGCCCTGTTCCTAACCCAGCTCACTCATGCTATCTACCTACCAACACTAAATTCTAGGAATTTCAATTATTTTACAAAAGCATAGACAACTCAAGGGTCTCAGAAGACATCATCTGTTTCATTTCTGTTTAAGGTATAATGTAATATTAGTCCTTAAATTGTGAATGCCTGTAGTTATTAGATACTAAAATACAATGGAGTAATAATATCAGAAGATTTAGTGCATTAATTGTATAAAATGGCTACAATGGATTATTCATCAGTGCTGCTGCACAGAATCCAGCTACCCAGGCTCTGACTATGATCCCTTCATCTTTAAGCAACCCGTGAAGATAAACAGTGTCAGAACGGCCAAGATCAAATTATTTTTAGATTAGTATCAATAATATCCAGTTTATAAAATCCTAAAATAGCTAAAATAATTATTGTAATTATATGCTTGTACTGAATTTTGGAATCAATGGATTTCTTAAGAAATAAATGATGCTGCAAATACCAAAAACAACTTTGTTCACCACAAACTATAACTGAGTTGTATGGGTGGTTAAATTAAGCACAAATACTTACATTTTTATTATTCCTTAACTAGTACAGTTCTGAAATGAATTTGTATCTTCAGTTAAACTAAAAAGAGCATACAGACCAAATTTGAAACACATAGTTAAATTGGAAACATCTGATTTACAAGGCATGGAAATAATTTGCTTCTGTCTAAGATTTGTGTTTGTTTTAAAGACACAGCTAGACTGCAAATAGATAATAGATACCCAGGGATAATATGAACTTAGCAGAGGTGGAGTCGCTCATAATGAAAAATGAACCTTTTCAGACATGAGTCCTTACTTTTTCCTATTTGGCAATTACTTGCATTGGATGACAACACTAAAAGCAGAACATAATTCATTCTGCTTGATGCCATTTTTAAATGCCTTTTAAAAAACAAATCAGACATAGCTAACATTTAACATAGAACAGACTGTCTTGACATTGCAACACCATTTCTAAGGTAGGTTATCAAGGTCTAAGAAAATAGAAAATGGAATTAAAAACAGTAGAGAATGACTTCCTCCTTTAAAAAAACCTCAAATAGCAATAAAATAGAGAAAGGGAGAGAAAAGAGTTTGGCAGCTGAAAGAGAATTTTATCTTAATGGGGGGAACAGAAAGAAACCAAAGAAAGGCTAAAAGAAAGGCTAAAAAGGAAAAAAAGAAGTTATCAGATATATATATATATATATATAGAGAGAGAGAGAGAGAGATAGAGAGAGAGATAGAGAGAGAGAGAGAGAGATAGAGAGAGAGAGAGAGATAGAGAGAGAGATAGATTTTCCAGGAAGATCAGAAGAAGAGACTGACTGCTGCTTTCCCTCATTAAAGCAATTAGAAGAATTGTGAAATAAATTATAAAATATGTCAATCAATGTTCCAAAGGTGCTTTTTTCAAGAGGCCACTGGACTTTCTGGGTTTTTAAAAAAGATTTTTATTTATTTATTTTGTCACTCATGTACAGGATAACAGGAATAAGAATAAACATGTGTTAATGTCCAATTTTACAGTGCAGATTCCAGACAGACGAGCTGTATTCAAGAATTGGTCTAGCAAAGGTTTTGCATGCCCTAGTTTGCAGCACAATATTACTGGAAAAGAAGCTTTGCAAGATTAGGTTAACAACTCTTAATGCCTTTTTGGCAATGCTGTTACAGTGAGCTCTGGTCCTTAGATCATTTGATATGAGTACTCCAAGATCCTTGACAGAATGGGGGTCATCTATGAGGTCATATCTCCCTTGCTTGTATTTGGTGTTCAAATTTTTTTTGCCAATGTGTATGACAGAACATTTGTTGGTTGAGATTTGGAGTTGCCAATTGTTTGACCATTCAGACACATAATCAAGGTCATTTGAAGGGCAACAGCATTGTTGGTGGTGTTGAATAGTTTTACATAATCAGCGAAGAGGACTCAGATACTTTTGATATGATCAGAAAGGTCATTTATGTAAAGTATAAAGAGTGTGGGTCCTTTTTTTAATTATTTTTTTTGTTACATAAAAAAACACATACCCACAGCAGTGGAAAAAAACAGAACAAAAAAGAACAAGAAAAAAAACAGAGAAAAAAAACATCATCACATATAGCATGTCATTTGGTTACAGGTGTTTTAACATTTATCATTTTTATACATTTATTATTTCATTTAATAAGTATAATATACGGTTTGGGTTGCTTTGTTTACCATCCCTTCTTCCTGTTATAACACCACCTTATTTTCCCTTTCTTTTCTCCCTTCTTCCCTTCTCTGCTTTCTTCCTTCCTGCCCTCCTTTCCCTTCCTTCTTCCTGTACCTTTCTCCTACTCCTGCTCTTCCACATCCCCTTCCTACCCTCTCTCCTCCTCTTTCTCTCCTTTCCATCCTCCTCTCCTTACCTCTTTCTTTTCACCCTCTCTCCCTTCTCTACTTTCTTCCTTCCTCCTCTCCTTCCCTTTCCTTCTTCTCTTACCTCTCCTTTGCTCCTACTCTTCCTTTTTCCCTTCCTACCCTCTTTCCTTCCTTTTCTCTCCCTTCCATCTTCCTTTCCTTTCCCTTTCCTTTCTCCCTCTCTCCGTTCTCTACATTCCTCCTTCCTCCTCTCCTTCCCCTTCCTTCTTCCTGTACCTTTCTCCTACTCCTACTCTTCCTCTTCCCCTTTCTACCCTCTCTCCTCCTCTTTCTCTCCTTTCCATCCTCCTCTCCTTACCTCTTTCTCCTTTCCCCCATCTTCCTTTCATTCTCTCCCCCTTTTTCCCTTTCTTCTTCTACTATTATTGGTGTTTCTATTTTAAATCTCAGTTTATGTTTCCTTGAGATGGTACTTCCGCCAACCCAGATATAATTTAGTATCATTTCTTATTCCCTTACCTTTACTAGTCTATCCTAACTATATTTCCCCCCACAGACACACTTTGTATCTCTCTATTGTATATGCATTTATCTATTTGATATACACAACAATTAAGAAAAAAACACTCACAAAAAAACACAACAAGTATATGTTATAAAAAAGTATATCAGCTGGTTACAACAAGTTTTTGTGCATCTCTTCCATTAATTCATATTAATTCAAATATCTTAACTCAAATGTTTACTATATTAACATCATCATACCTCTACTTTTAGTTGACTACAGTTATTTAAACATCCTTCATCCTTAACTATACCAAAGATTTAATCCATAACCACATCCTGGCATTTCATTTACTTATTTATAAAATCCTCCATTAACATTAAGTCCTCATATCCTGTTTTAGCTAAACATCCATAATATTTAATACCAAAAATTTCATCCTCCATGTATATAATTTATTATCATTCTCCTTTCTTTATTTAATTATATCCTATATCATAGCATTTTCCCCCTATTAGTTAAGATTTAACTGTATATAGTTTTATTTTATTTTTTATAATTATTATTATTGTTATTAATAATCTTTATATATAGTCCAAATATATTTCTAGCCTTCCCTTCTCATATTCAATTATTACTTATCATATCAACTCAACATTATATACATTACTATCATTATCAATTTTTATTCATCTATACCTATTGCAAATGAATTTAACTAAGTTTAGCTAATTTTAAGTTATACTCTTCCATCTATCAACCTGTGTCTCTCCAATAACAGAACAGTCTTATATTTGCTGCCTTTTGTGGGTCCAGTTTTCCAAACATCTTTATGAGCAAGTTCATATGAACAAATCTTTGCACTTTTTTGTCTGTAATGCTTCTCATATAATGCTGCCGCCCCCTCTTTACTTCCTTTATCAATTTGTCTTTAATTCTCAATGATTGTATCAAATGTTTTGCAGATGGTATTTCATAACTGTAAGTTCTTTGATGCTTCCCAACCCTCTCGCGCCCCGTCTTTTAAAGTAAACTTTCAGTCCGCTTGATACCTCTTCAAACATTTCATTCTTTCCTCCCTCAGAAGTAAACCAATTTTCACGAATATCAGGCTCTTTATCTCCGGAATTTTTATTTTGTATTTGAAAAATATTCTCAGTTTTTTCCTCATACTTTGTTGCCAAAAACACCAAATAATCCAATTTTCTCTGAATTCTATCTTGTGTGGCAGATAATTTCTGTAGTGCTGAAAAAATCATTTGAATAGACGCTTGAATAGACGCCATGTTTGTACGCAGTTAGTATTTTTTCTTGAGAGCTCTGAGGTATTTGCAAATAAAAGCAGGCTGAAAGCTGTGCAATCTTATCAGATCTTAAGCCAATACATCCAAGCAATAAAAGTGTCAAGTTGTAAACAACCAAATTATAGTGAATTGGTTTACAGCCCGCTTGCAGAAGATCAGAGGAGATGTTGGAGTAATCTATCCTTTGTCCGTGTGAATAACATTTAAAACATTTAAAAGGTAGGATAACCACCGTCCCAAAACCAATAAAAGGATCAAAATCGCCGCTAGATTCTTCTGTTCTTTAATTTAAATTATCTTGAATTTTTAGGCGGTCTGTTTTTTTTCTGAGTAATAAAATAATCTTACCAGCTGGAAACACTTTCGACACTTTCTTTAGGGCTGTCTGCAGTTTCAGTTAGCCTTATGGCTAATCCAGAAGTCACTGGCAAAGGAGGTTTTTTCCAGGTCCCCAGAGACTTTGTGAACGTCTCTGGGACCACTGGGTCTCCTCCTACCTTTCACTGTCTCTCCGGGACAGCTTGGGTCCAAAAAGGGACCGTCCAAATGCTTCGGAATAGAGGAGTTTCAGGGGTAGCCTGAAAGTCCGTCTTCTCACTGCTAAGCCCTGCCTTCTTGCTCAAGAGTGTGGGTCCTAAGATGCTGCCTTGGCTGCACTGCTATTAACTGGCGCTGGGTTTGATAGAGCTCTCCCTATTTTGACTATTTGTTGCCTGTTTGATAGGAACTCAGGTGTTCACTTATGTAGGGATCCGTAAATGCCGTAAGATTTTAGTTTTAACAGTAATTTGTCATGTATCATTGAATCAAAGGCTTTGCAGAAGTCTATGTAAATTGCATCTATTGCTTTACCCTGGTCAAGTTGTGTAGTCCATGTGTTTTTGCAGTGTAGGAGCTGTAGATTACAGGACAAGTTTTTTCTGAAACCAAACTGCTTGTTAGAGAATAGGTTGTTTGTCTCTAAGTAGTGGGTAATGAATTGGTTAATGATTGATTCCATGTCTTTGCAGATGACGCAATATAGTGAGATTGGTCTATAATTTTCAACTAGGCTGGGGTCTCCTTTTTTTGAAGATAGGGATGGCCGTGGCTAAAGACCATAGGTGGGGCATGGAGCTGGTTCTGAAAGATATCTCATAGATTATGCTTAGAGGTTCTGCTATGGCAGTGGAAAGCTTTTTTAAGAAGTAGACACATAATCCATCAGGGTCAATAGGTAGAGATGGTTTTAGTTGCATAGTGCCTTTTCAACATTATCTTCTATAAAGTTGATATGTATCACATCATGGCAGTTGGTTGTGGTATAACTAGGAAAAGTGGGGCCATTGTTGCTTACAAAGACTGAACTGAAGAACGTGTTGAAGAGGTTGGCCTTAATGGCTTCACCATTACAGTTTTTCCCATTAAGCCCTTTTAGGGGTGGGATGGATCTTGAATCTTTACATTTGGTGTTTGCAAAATTATAGAAGGCATGGGTGGATTTTGTGCGTAAGAGGTTTTCTTCTTGTTTGTAGTGATAATTGATGCATTCTGCCTTTATTTGGTGGCAGAAGATATTGTAGTGGCTTTTAAAGTTAGCTACGTAGCCAGCTTTGTTTTTTCGCCAGAGATTTTTTTTCATTGAAGTTTCCTTGTTGTTATGGGTAATATTTTTTTTCTGGTTGTGGGGATTAATAATGGTATGTATAGTTTGATGACTCTTTTGACTTCAAGCAAGAAAGTGTTACAATGGTCTTCAATAGTATTACAGGCAGAGAACAGAATTTGCCAATCAAGAGAAGATAGATTGGCACCTATGAGATGTTAGTTGGCTTTTATAAAGTTATATTTTACATTCATTATGCTCCTCTTTGTGGGGAAGTAAATTGAGACCAAGTCTATCATGTGGTGACTGTTGGAAAAGGGTTCTTTTATTTGTAGACAGTAAATTGAGTTTAAACTGTTGCAGAAGATGAGATCAAGGCAGTTGTTGAGTCCAGTGTTGTTTGTTACTAATTGATCCAGTCCCAGAGTAGTAATGGCATTGTACAGGGTTGCATGTATGGGTTCAGATGTACATTCATTCAGGGTCCAATTAATAAGAGGTAAATTGAGGTCACCAAGAAAGATAAGAGGGTGTGGGCAGGAGGCTGCCCATGTTAGTAGTGTAGTTACCTTGTTCATGTGAACAAGGTCATAATCAGGGGCTCTGTAACCTAGTAAGAAGCGAAAGTGTTTAAGGACAGTTTGCAGACAATGGACTCAGGAAGAGGAAGCTCTTGTGTAATTTGAATCTTTTTCAGATTTAGGGACTTTTTATAGAAAATAGCAACACCACCCCCTCTATGGATTTCACGGTTGGACTGGTAAACATGATAGTCACTTACTGTGGTAATGGAGTCAGGGAAGGATGTTTTCAACTAAGTCTCGCAGACAAATATAAGGTCAAATATAGCTGTATTTATTAAGAGTAGGAATTCAGGCATTTTGTTTGTGAGGCTTCTTGTGTTGAGTAGCTTGCATTTCAAGTCTGTAGTGGTGAATCTGGAGGTAGTTAGGGGCGTGCATACCTAGTTTTGGTTTTAGGGGTGTGGTTATTGGGACGTGAGCCATAGATCTTGCGTTTGATACAGTCAGAGTGGTAGTCAATATATAGGTCAGTCTCTCTTAGGTCCTGGCATCTTTTGAGCTCTGAGTGGAGCTCACGAGAGCATGCACGTTGCAGTATGGACTAGGTCAGGCTGTGAACAAAGATTCTTATGGTTGGTGTTGCTTTTGGCAAGTGAGTTTATTGTGTAAATGAATTTTTGTTTCCTGGCCTCATTTTTGCAAACGACTCTGCAAAAGCGTGGCGCCACTGAGCTGTCGCTGTTCTTGAACATAGGGCCATTGCTGTAAATGTCGATGATTTCATCAGGGGAGATGGATGATGCCTGAAAGTCTCTGATAATGTTGCAAACCTTTGTGATGTCATTGTGGTCATTGGTGTCCTCTAGACCAAATAGGATAGCGTTGGGATGCTTCTGTTTGCGTTCGATGGTTCTTTGATTAGGATGGAGATATTATTTTCGGGGTTGGTGGTTATCTATGGTTTGGGTTGTGGTTGTGGTTGTTGGCTTGAGATGGGATTTATAGCTGATGGGTGTTCGCTTTCCTGTGTTGTATTCCGCCCCCCCCCCGCCCCGAGGGATGTTAATCGTGCTTCTATGTGTTAAGGGATGCTAATTGTGCTTCCATGGTGTCGACTCTTTCAAATAGGACAATAAATTTGTCCAGGTTGTGTTTGCACCATGGTCAGAGATGTGGAAACGCAAGTGAGGATGTTTGTAGGAATTGAACCATGTTATTGGTTAGTCCCAAGCAGCTGTGGTGAGCCTAGTTGTCACATAGGGTACATTTCATGGAAATCTCATTCTCTTTGAAAGGTTCTTTACATTTAAAGCATGTGCAGGAGTTGTGTGGATCATTGTTAGAGTTTTCTTTCTTTTTGGATGTTTGTTTGGCATTGGAGCGTTTGCCTGGCATGATATGTTTGTTGTGTTGGTGAGTAGCTGAGTACCTCTTATTTGCTGGTATCCACTGTTATATTAATTAACCTCTTATTTGTGAGTCCATTTAGTCCATCAATTAATTAATCCACCTAGTTTATTAATTAATCTGAAATTAATTAGTTAATGGATTAGTCAATTGATCAATTAATCAATTGCCAATCATCCAAGGAGCTTCTTCAGCTCTGACTGGATGGTAGAAAATGGAAGGATTTATATCCTTGCAGACAGCTGATCATTTGCATTCTTTCAGCAAATTGTTAAGGCCACCTGGAGGTTTATCCTCAGGTCAACTGAGTGGTGGAAATGAGTGTGGAACATTTTTGGAACTGTTGCAAGGACTGTTTTGTAGACTGGAGATAGATGAAGTTGTATCCCTCTACCTCTGTTGAGAGAGGGCTGTTCAGTTTTGACATAATGGCTCTTTGATCCCTCTTTCAAACAGCGTTCCTCTCTGTCCAAAATGTGGATTTTGCTGTCTTCAAAAGAATGGCCTTTGTAACTTTTAAATGCAGACAGACTCTAAAGCTAGTTCTGATGGATTTGTTTTCCTATGTTGCACCATGTGTTTATGAAGTGGTTGTTTTGTTTTTTCAATGTAGATCTGCACACGGTTCACTGCTTTGTACTACATATACCACATTGCTCAGTTAGTGTCTGGGTATTTTATCCTTGGTGTGGACAAGCTTCTGCCTTAGTGTATTCTCGGGTTTGAAGTGTGCATGTTGTTGCATTGGCTGAAGATCCTCCTGAGCTATTCCTATATTCCTGCAACATATGGAATGACAATACTGCTTCACTTATTGTTCTCTTTGTTGTCTGCTATGGAGGAGCTCCTGTAGGATCTTTTTTGAGATTTGATGAAGGTCCACTTGGGATAGCCACACATTCTCTGGGCTTCCTTGCTATGTTTTAGTTCTTTTTCTTTCCCATCTTTACTGGTAGGCAGGCCTTCAGCTCAGTGGTGTAGAGTTCTGATGACTCCATTTTGTGCTCCAGTGAGGTAGCAGGAATCAAAATGTAAATATCGATCTCTGTGTGTGGGTTTTCAGTAAACGTCAGTGTTAAGATTTCTGTCTTCCTTAATGTGTATTGCACAGTCCAGGAAGGATAGACTATTTTCCTTAACATCTTCCCATGTAAATTTGATGTATCTGTCCACAGACTTGATATGTTTGGTGAACGCTTCCAACTCCTGTGTTTTGATCTTGACCCAAGTATTGTCCACATACCACACACCGATAATCCTCCAGGTGGCCTTAATGACTGGCTAAAAGAATGCAAATGACCAGTTGATCTGCAAAGAGTATAAATCCTTTCATTCCCCACCATCCAGTCAGAGTTGAAGAAGCTTCTTGGATGAGAAGTAAAATGTTTTCAAAGAAAAACCAGAACATCCAGTTACCTCTTGAAAAAGTACCTTTGGGACAACTATGACCTGAATGACTGAGAATCTCCATAGACATATTTCAATGAATGCACATGGGTCAGAAGTTCCAAGTTCCCTTCACACAAGGGTTGAGTCATTTGCTCTGAAGCTGAGCAATGCTGCAGATACTGTGCAGTTTTTCAACATTGCCTCTGGAGTTTCCCACTGCTTCCTCCTTCTTCCTTCTGAGATTTTCCCATTCCTTTCAAATAAGGCATCACCCACCCCATTTTTTTTTTAGGAACCAGCTTTGCTGCTTCCCAATTATTATTTTTTTAAGAAAACTGTTTCCTTTTCACTCTGAAGAGAAAACATGGTAAAGAAAAATAAGAATGGGATGGGGAATGGGATGTCTGTTTTATCTTTTCTTCTTTGCATTATTTCATTGCCTAGCCGGATAGAATATTAGCTATTATGGGCAAGCAAAGGGAAGAATTATATGGCTGAAGATGTGGAGTCCTCTGTTCCATTTAGGAACAGGATTTGGTCCCATCATTTTAGTATTATGCCATTTCAGTTTATCACACTATTCCTGTAATAGGATGTCATTGTAATCCTAATTAATTACATCGTTTCAGCCATACTCTGAATCAGTCAGGACCTTAGAAATAAGGCACTTATACTACTGCCAGCTGAGCGGTCTAGAACTATTACATACTCTGGCACAGCACTGTTGTAACCAGCTGTTTAAAAGGCAACAACAGAACACTAACAAATAAATATAAAAACAGGTCTGCATCAGCTGGAAATGGCCAATAGATTCTGCTGTTATCCTGCCAAAGGATGAACCAAGGATTACATGAAAACCACTTCAGGCAGACATGTTGGAAAAATATTTCGACTGAATGGGCATGAGTGATGTGAAGTTGGACATGCCCACTTAGTCACATGACCCCAACCCCCCAACCTTGCCATGCCCACAGAACCGGTAGTAAAAAAAAAATGAATCCCACCACTGTAATATAAGTCTAAGTGTTATTACTATTGCTCTTCTTACAAATATGCTTAAGTAGATCATTACAATCTAGTTTGATGCCATTTCAAAATGAAATGGAAACAAGGAAAGGAATCCCAGTAAGAACAGTTTCATTTGCTTGCAAAAATTAGCCACAGGCAATGATTTTCTTGAAAAGGAAAAAAAAACTTCGCCATAAACCCAAAGGAACCAAACCAGCAAAATCTTTCAAAACAAATGCTGTTGTGACAATTAATACCACCTGGGAATGTGGCTCACTTAATTGTGTCACATTCCACAAATAAAATTTAATTTGGAAAAAATTCAGCCGATACACACCATAATTCAGCATGTATCATTCCTTGGAGAATATAACCTCACTCCAGGGCAAAATATTCTACCATCTGCTTTATTATTTCAAACTGCGATATGGTACCTTGATTTGTTAACTATATATTCTTATTCTATCCTATTGAGAACTAGCTTGTTGCTGCTAAGCAGTTTCAACTTTCCATCAACATTCCATCTTTTTTTCTGCCCATAGTACTAAATTATTCAGATTTGTTCTTCTCTCTTCTGGCTGACAGAGGGGCAAAATGGTACTATTTAAATAGTAATGGCAAACAGAATATTTTCCAGAGATTTTATTTATTTTCTCATTTATGACATTATACAGCCTCTATTAACAATGCACTCTAACCAGTTAGAAAAAATAAAATATCACATTTTCTATATTGAGACACCAAAGTTAAGATCAACATTAACTAACTAAAATCAGCACAAAGCATAATTTTACTAGCTACATTAGTTAGATTTAACTGTGGCAATCAAGCTACAAGTCCTCATTTGGTTATGCAATTCATGAATTACCCTGTTTCCTCAAAAAATTAGACTTCCCTGGATAATAAGCCCAATAGGGCTTTTGAGTGCATGTGCTAAAATAAGCCCTCCCCCCTAAAATAAGCCCTCCCCAAATATATTGTAACACAGCAACAGCCATGAGGTGACCGCTCTCACCGCCTCCTGCATCTCAAAAATAATAAGACCTCCCCGAAAATAAGGCCAAGTGCTTACTTGGGGGGGGGATGGGTCAAAAGAAAATAACCCCCTGTCTTGTTTTTGGGAAAACATGGTAGTTATATACTTTCTTACATCCAACTACCGCACAGGATTTGTGTTATCAATGGATAAAGTGAAGAAAATATCATGTACACAGGAATTTTCACAGAAAAAGGGAAAAACATAGAGATATAAATACATGTATAAATAATAAGCCAACAAGCATATGGGGAACAGATTTGGTCTATAATGAGTCCATATTGAGATCTAGCAATACATATCCTAAAAACTGAAAAATTAAGTGGTGAATGATAGGGTTTTTTTAAGGAGAAAGATTGAGTGGTGGAGAGATCAAAGTTATTGTTGTTCTAACTGTTCAAACTTACAACAGCACTGGAAAAAGTGACTTATGGCTGGTCATGTAATCAAAATTCAGGTGCTAGGCAGCTGGCATGTATTTATGACAGTTGCACTTTCCTGGGATCATGCGATCATCATTTGCAACTGGCTTCTGACAAGCAAAGACAATGGGAGAAGCCAGGTTTACTTAAGAACCACATGATTCACTTAACAACTGCTTACGGCTGTAGGAAAAGAAAGCCATAAAATGGGGCAAAACCAGAGGTGGGTTGTTCCTGGTTCGGCCCAGTTTGGCAGAACCAGTAGTGAAATTCAGGCCTGGGTCGCAGAACCAGCAGTGACCCAGGCATCCCACGCCCCCGAATTGGTTCCTTCGCTGCCGCTGGGCCACCACCATTTTGTTTTTTAGTGACTGCATGTGCTCAGTTCACTGCATGAAGAACAATTTACATTGAATAGTGCATGCCCACGCCAGTGGGTTGCGAACTGGTAGTAAAATCAGCAGCAACCCACCCCTGGGCAAAACTCATTTAACAACTGTCTTGTTTAGCAATGGATATTTTGGGCTCAATTGTAGTTGTAAACCAACCTGTACTGCCAGACTTTTTATTATGTGCATTTTCAAGCTTGTACCAGCATAATTTTTTTTTAGAATGATCTCATCTGAAGTCCACTTACTCTGGCTTCTTTGGCTTTACCAAATGTGTGTTTCCTTTAAACCTACTGTATCTTTATTCATCTACTATACAATATAGACTACTTTATAACATACCCACACTTGACACCAAAGAAGAGGTAATCAGTTGAGATTACAAATATGCTTTTTAGAGCCTGAGTTTGAATGTCTAGTCACATAAACAACTGTCTTGGTAATTATTTATGGCGGAAATGTGAATGTTGTGGAGACCTTTGTATTCAGAGTCTACTATGTGTCAATTATTTTATTCATGGTAAACAGATCATTTAGTTGGAAAAACCCCATCTGCCTAGATATATCTCTTATTATTTATGAGAACCATGTTTAGGAATGCAGGCAGCACATGTGCATAATTAATCCTGAGGAGAATTAGACATTGTTTGATTCACAGCTGAATGCAATTAGCATTAGGAAGTTTACATATGTTGGCAATAACACAGATTAGCAACTAAAGTGCTTGTTAAAAAAATTAACCTGAGGCTGCTAGAGCAGACCTCTCTTAATGATGCTTTAAATGTTGTTGATGAAGTAATAATCAATTTTGTTTTATAAATAGTAAATCAAGAATTTAGATCTAATTAGCAGCACTGCAGATCTATTCACTTACAGATCTAACATACATGTGATGTGCGCTATGAACTTTCTTCACAAACAATTGTTAAGGGAGTGATGCAGTCCATTTGCAGAATCTCTGCGCGCGTGTGTGGCACAGATAGGGAATGAGCTGTTAACGCTAGAAGTCACTGTGGTTGTAGAATTCACTGAAGGATAAGTACTTGTCCTTCTGAAGCTTTTGGACTGCTGGAGAGAAAAAGATCTCTTTATTTTCAGATATACATAAACATATACATGCATACAACTTTACAAAATACATTATTACAGTTCAGAGACTGTGAAATGAACTCTAACAGGGAGGGTGGAGGCAAGGAATGTGATGAACAAGATGAGATAAACTACAATTGAGCTGTAATTATTTTTGCTTCAACTTTAAGAAGTTCAACATTAATTAAAATGTTTCTGCATGACTCACCTCAAAATTGGCAGAAGAGAGGGTGTGATATGTGCTGGGATGCTGGAAAGACTTACGGTATTGCAACAAAGGCTGCTGTTTGACATGCATATTTACAGCTATATGCTCTAAACTCTTTCAATTAGGGCAAGAAAGTCTTTTTCCTCCATTAACAATTTAATTTTTCCATTTAAGTAAAGGAGAGATATTGTATTAAAAATAGATGACAGTGAGAAATAATGCTTGCTATTTGTATAATTCCAACTAGGGTTTTTCCCTCTCCACAATTTTTTTTTAATGTCTTCCTGAAATTTGAGAAATTAAGTTAGAAGTAGACAGGATGAATTGCTTAATCTGCTTTATGTCATGTTTTAGTCAAAAATGAAGCAAAACTACGAATACTGAAGCCATTATTACTAAATAATTTTATGTGTATACTGCCTAAGTACAAATTGTAGTTAAACAATTTGTCTACCTGTATCTGAAAGTTAGTGCATTCCACACAGGGAGAAATGTTGGAAATAAAACCTTACCTTTGCAGAGCTAAGAATTGGAAACCATTATTTAGATACATTTATGTGCATGTTTGTGTATGTCCCTTCTGTCTGAGGGACAGAAAGAGAAAGAGCAAAATCAGGAATGTGCATATACCAATCCATTCTTTGAGCTTCTATCAATTGGCAACAGTAGTTTGATAGAATTAAAACATGTGAATAAAAACATTTACATGCCTAAAGTGAATAAAAAGATGTTCTGTAACCTGGTTTTTGTCTGCTGTCAAAGAGATCTATAATTTCTATTTATCATAATTTGGAGTTCTACATTTTTTTCTCATCTTGTCAAACAGCAACTTTAAACATAGAGAGTGATGTTTTGAATGGACCATATCCAAATAGTGTTAATGGTATATTCCTTTATGGATACATATTGATACAACCTAACACTTTTATAGCAAGTCAAAAAATAAAACAAAATAAAATCATTCTTACATTTCTTCTTTTAGAAATTTGGCTTGTAGAACTATTAGTTTCCACTGCTAGCTTAAACTGGAAACCTCGCCACTTGGCATACTGTTGGGGTTTATCTATTTTTTTAAAAAATCTAAATAATTAAAATACTTTTTTTTTAAAAAATGGGAAAATCAAAATGTAAAGTTTATAATCAATCTATATTGCTGTAATAAGTCCTGTAAATAACTGTACCTACGTTAATGCTAACATTAACATTTTAAATGTTTTTTAAAAGTATTAGAGGACCTTACATTTGTAGAAATTGTCCAATTCTTCAGTTTTTTTAGTAAAAATCTGAACACAGAATAAAAGATGATAATAAAATAGTATTGGGAAAATGTCCTCTAAAAATGAGTGAAGGAACACAATGTGACATCACTATTTATTGTGGAAGAATCTCTTCATGTTTCAAGAGTTGTTTTCTCTGATGGACTTCAGTCTTCCCAATAACTGCTCTTATACTGTGAAATTTCTAGCCAAAAAGGGGGAGAGCTAAATTCAATTCAATTTTATAATTGTCTTGACACTCATTTTAATAATTAATTAATTTTAATTAATTTTATATAAAATAATATATATATATATATATATATATATATATATATATATATATATATATATATATATATATATATATATATATATATATATATATATATATATATATGTTTTTATTTGTGCTGATAAATAAACACAAGTAAATAAACACAAATAAAAACACAAAAAAAACACAAATATAACAAAGGCAACAGTAAAAATATTGGGTTTCTGTCTGGATGGACTCTTGTGACGAGCCTAATGACAGAGAGTGGAAGTGTGACCTTCCTCCCACACTTGGGCATACCAGGGGTTGTGACTTTAAGTATATATATATATATATATATATATATACACACACACATACATACATACATATAGCAATAGCAATAGCAGTAGACTTATATACCGCTTCATAGGCCTTTCAGGCCTCTCTAAGCGGTTTACAGAGAGTCAGCATATTGCCCCCAACAACAATCTGGGTCCTCATTTTACCCACCTCGGAAGGATGGAAGGCTGAGTCAACCCTGAGCCGGTGAGATTTGAACTGCTGACCTGCTGATCTAGCAGTAGCCTGCAGTGCTGCATTTAACCACTGCGCCACCTTGGCTCTATATATGTGTATATATATATACACACATACACATACACACACACATACCTACATACACATATGTGCACACGCGCGCGCACACACACACACACACAATATATATATATATATATATATATATATATATTGGTATTTTCCTTATTTGATTGACATTTGTGCACTTATATATTATATTTCCAGAGTAACTTGTATTGCAAAGAATGATAATTTAGTAAATTAATAACTAATAATAACACAAAAATGCAACTGAAGTACAGAAGTAAAATAATAGTGTGTCAAGCATGGCAACATGTTTTGACTAATCCAATAGGATAAGTTCTTAATGGTTAGCAACAATAGCAAACGGGTTGATCTGCTGTCTTAGCATTAGAAAAAATTAGAAAATTAGAAAAAAAAATAGAAAAAAAGCTTGCTTCCTTAAGAACCCTTTTAGCTCATTTAGTTTGTGAGCTTTATACAAAATGAAATCTCAAAAATGGGCGTTCGTCCTTACCTGATACCCTCATTTTCTGGTAGAGTAGAGACAGCAGCCAGACTGGGTATGCTCCATCCATTAACCAATCAGACTAAGTCTACACTTATGTTGTCATCGGGCTCTTGTGGCTCCTCCCCAGTTTCAGATGAAGGAAAACTGTAGACTCAAATGAGACTTGTGAGCAAAAAATGTGAAAGGCCATAGTCACTGTATCTCTCTCCCCCCCCCCTCTCTCTCTCCTCTCCGCACAAGGAATCCCCTTGCGTGACCCATACCAGGGTGGGTCTGGCTGCTGTGTCTACTGTACCAGAAAATGAGCATATCAGGTAAGGACCAATGCCAATTTTCATGTTATCGTAGAGACAGCAGCCAGACTGGATCAAGCTGCAGATGTCGCAGCGCTGCATGTAGAGTGAGCTGTAATGTTTGCAGGGATCTGTATGGATTGAAGTTCATAAGACAGTTTATCCAGCACCCCAGACTATACGATTAAGCCTTGATACTAAGGAGGCCTGGCAAAAGGAGATGAAGAGAGCTTCCGAGTGATGGAACGAGGTGGTGCAGTCAGTATAGATCTTGAGGGCACGACGTATGTCAAGAGTGTGCCACTTGCGCTCCCTCTCGTGATGGGGAGACGGACAGAAATCAGGTAAGGTCAACTCCTGACTTCGGTGGAAACAGCTATTGACCTTCGGTATGAATGTCAGGTCCAGTCTTAAGACAACTCGGTCTGGATGGAACACATACAAGTCATGCCTGACTGAAAGAGCAGCCAAATCAGAAATATGTCTGGCTGAGGTTACAGCCACCAAAAACAGCATTTTGAAGGACAACAATTTCAAAGAAGTGGATCTCATAGGTTTAAAGGGTGTGGAAGTCAAAGACTCTAGGACATGAGGTAAGTCCCAAGTCGGATATCTAAGTATGGCATGGGGACGAAAGTTGGATGCTCCACAGAGAAATCTCTGGATCAAGGGGTGAGAAGGTAGATGGTCGGATGCCAGGCCGTCCAGAACAGAGGCCAGAGTGGCCACCTGTCAGCGTAGGAATGCTAGGCCTGATCAGTCCCTGATCAAGCCCGCTCTGCAGGAAGTCCAATATCTGTGGAATGGATGCCCTAAGTGGGTCAACAGTCTGGTTGGAACACCACAGAGCAAAAGTATGCCACGTGGCATCATAAATGCGGTTAGTAGAGCTTCTGCGTGATGCCTGATAGTGCCTGGTAGCAATGACATTGAGGGAGATGTTATCAGCTGTTAAGGCTTGTCGCTGAATTGCCATGTGGTTAATTGCAGCTACTGGGGGTCGGGATGACAAACTGGGGTAGAGACAGGAGGGACCATGGGATGTGCCATGAGGTGAAAATTGACAGAGTCACTAGGTCAGCATACCAAGGCCGGTGTGGCCAATTCGGCACTAGCAGCAACAGTTCTGCCTCCTGCTCCAGCATTTTTTGAATTACCCTCTGAATGAGGGGAAGGGGAGGAAATGCGTACAGGAGACCCCTGGGCCACTGGCATCTGAGAGCGTCTACTCCTTCTGCCATGGGGTCCATGAACCTTGAGTAATACCTGGGTACCTGGTTGTTGTCTGCCGTCGCGAACAAGTCTAGGACTGGGATGCCGAACCGTAGTGTCAATTGATGGATGAGGTTCGGATGGATGCTCCACTCCACCTGATCTATTGTTGTCCGGCTCAGCCAGTCTGCTTAGACATTGGAGACCCCTGAGATGTATTCTGCCCTGAGAGATGACCAGTGAGATTCTGCCCACTGGCACAACAGGTTGGACTCCTGCATCAGGGACCAAGAACGAGTTCCCCCCTGACTGTTTATGTGTGCCTTGGTCGTGGTATTGTCTGTGAGGACTAATATGTGTCGGGCCTGAACTCTGTGATGGAAATATCTGAGGGCGAGGCGAACCGCCTGCAATTCTAGCCAATTTATGCTGTTTGGGCTCTCTTCAAGGGACCACTGACCCTGAGCCACTAGGTCCTGCATATGTGCCCCCCATCCTGTCAGACTTGAGTCCATTGTAAGTGTGAGACGGTACACCTCCCTGAACAAGGTCCCTTGCAAAATCGCTGGGGACTGCCACCATTTGAGAGAGTGTAATACCTGTCTGGAAAGGGGGACCCTGAGAGGAGAGCTGCCCCTGTCGGCCTTTTGATGTGGAAGCATGAACCATTGAAGGCTCCTGCTGTGAAACCTGGCCCACGGGACAATCCTGAAGCAGGATACCATCTTGCCCAAGACTTGGGAGAGAAGAAGACTCGCCTGGAACCACTGCACGTGAAATGGCCGGTCACGTGCCCCTCCGAGTGCCCAGAATCAAGGAGCACCATAGAGAAACAGCCGTGGAGCCGTAGCTCATGAGCTGGCCAATCTGATTGCAAGGCAGGCTTCCTGAGTGAACTCGTGGCCGCAGGCAATCAGATGCCTGAGGAGAGGCAGCCAGAGATCAGTTTCAAATTTCCCTCCAATTTGTAGAATAAAGGATTAGTTAAGGAACCAATTTAAAGGAACAACAATTTTTTTTGGAAAATTCACCAATTAAAGATATAATTAAATAATTTGGAGAGATCAATTCTCACAGCCAGTCCAGGTTACACTGAGTCTGAAAACTGGGGAGGAGCCACAAGGACCCAATGACATCATAGGTATAGACTCAGTCCGATTGGTTAATGGACGGAGCATACCCAGTCTGGCTGCTGTCTCTATGATAACAGGAAAATATTGCCTTTAACCTTATAGCCATATACTTTCAAGAAATCTCAATCAATATGGTTTAAAATAAATAAATATTTGTAGTATGGATTCCAAACCACCATCTGAAAATCCCAAGAGGAAAACAGGAAGTAGGAAGAAACCATGATAGACTAATTTGAATATTTTAAAACATATTTAGAGAGATGATCTTCTAGATTTTAGTATGTTGAATTTAGTAGGACAAACATTGATTGTTGACAGTCATTTGATCTGGCTCATCAGTTTGTCAAGGCAATCAATTCAAATCTGTTATCTTTTATTCACTACTTTTGTGCCTGATCTTTCATCTAGATAAGAGCCTATCCCCAATATCTGTCAAATTGCCTCTCAGCAACCCAACCTCCTTACATCCGTGGCAAACGTTAAAACAGGAATGTGAAAGGAAGATGAAAAAGGAACATTGTTTAAATTGAAGGGCTGTAGTTTCAATTTTCAATTCTTTACCAAAACATCTTCATCTTACCACTTTTCCCCCTATCATTTGAAATGTGTACAAAGCTTTAAATAAACATCAGTACAATGTTTGGTATATAAAGCTATTTAAAAATTAGATACAAAATTATATTGGATATATTAAAAACTATCCTCCAGATTTTGCTTGTTTCAGGCACATGGTTTTTTAAAAATATTAATTTGACACTTAAAAAGATCTGTATGAGTGTCAGTTAATGGAAATACTGTTTTGATCTTTTGGAAGAAATACTATGTTTTTCTGGAAAACAGATTCTGTCACAGACTGCTGACTTTCAAGTGACCATTTCTTGAAAATTACACAAGTAAATATTGTATGCATGCAGAATAGTTACAATGAGATACATTGTATTCTGACATTAATTCTTTATATCTTAAAAAAAAGTCTAATCCTTGGGGCAGCCCAAATAGAATTAGCCACAGATTCACAGAGATTCATTCTATATGTTAACCTTCTCCATGATACTATCATGAAAATGGTAATACAACTGCATACTACTATACAGTCCTTTTCTTCATTTCTTTTCCTTTTTTGTAGGAGATTAAACTTTTATTATTTCCTTTCTTGCAGTTTTAATATGTTGCAAGGAAAATGTCAAATTTGGAGCAAACATTTTACTTGAAACCAATTTGGTTTTGATTTTAATGTCTTATATCCAATATTTCGATCCTATACACAATTTCATATTTTGGATTTTGTCTGCTAATTACCAAGAATTTTGTATACCCTTGTTGAGAATGAACATTTCTTTCATTAAATATTTGGTAAGTTTGGTGAAGATTTGAAGAGATAAGTAAATTATCAAAATGTATTTCTAGAACAACTTCTGATGATGAGCTGCAACTGTGTTATGACAATGATTGCAAGAAATTTCGAAGGCACAGCATCTCATCTCATTCGTGTTTTTTTAGATCACAATACATAATTGCACGAAGAAGATGATATCTGAGACCTGGTAGTATGGATAAAGATAAAGGCTTTCAAATTGCATAATGTTACATTTCCAAAATGATAAATGAATTTGCATAACCCTCCTCATGAATGAAACCAATTTACTAATTAGGATAGAATGGGCAAAAAATAAACATACATTCGCTAAAAATATGTATCTTGCATCAGACTTCCTGGACTTGATTTCACAAACAGATGCTCCAAACATTGCAGAATGGCCATTCTGGAAGAAGAATTGAGTCAGCCCCATTCTTCAGAGGCTTTGAGCTTTTGAGCACCAAGAAATTAAGCAAACTCTAGCTAGGTAGAGCCACTCATAAATATGCAATCATCTTCAAGGTGAATAAGCAAACCATCCAAATAATAATAAAATATTTGTCCTTAAATCATGAAATTGTGATTAATTGCATTAGGATTATATTAAGGTGACCAGACATCCCGCTTTTGGCGGGACAGTCACGATTTTTAATAATTTGTCCCGTGTCTCGCAGTGTGTTCAAAAAGTCCCGATTTTCCAAAAGAAAGAAAATCAATTTTAAAAAGGACGCCGTTAAAAAAAAGTTTTTATTTCTCTGAAGTGTCATTCCCAATGTGGTCTTTAGAGGGCAGTGGTTTCCCTCTCTCCGCTCAGCTCGCTCACAGCGCCTGACGAGGGGCGAGGCTCCCTCCCATCCTGTCCGTGTGCACGCCAACACGCACCGTTTCTCTTCAGGGAGAGTGACGGATTTCTGGTGGCGGCAGCGCGGCGAGGAGGAGGCTCGATCCCGGGCCAAGTGGCTCAGCCGTTGGAAGGTTGTTGGGGTTTTTTTGCCCGCTTCTCTCGGGTGCCTCTCTCCCTGCAGCCATTTCTCCCTCTTTCTCCTTTTTGTCCTTTCTCCTCCTTCCCCCCAAAAGGAGAACAAGAGGTGTGGGGGAGAGTGGGATCCTTGCTGCTTTCTGAGCTTGGTGCAGCAAGGATCCCACTATCCTACTATTTTATTGTTCTTTAGGTACACTGAGAACATATTCACCAAAGACAAATTCCTTGTGTGTCCAATCACACTTGGCTAATAAACTATTTTATTCTACTCTACTCTACTCTACTCTACTCTACTCTACTCTACTCTACTCTACTCTACTCTACTCTACTCATTTCTATTTCAATTCTAACAAGGAGTTTAGCTTTTCTCTCTTGAAAATATAAGCTAGCATAAGGTATTATAATGCAAGCTAGCCTTAGCTTTCAAACAGTTCATTTAGTGACCAAAGTTACAATGGCATTGAAAAAAGTGACTGATGACCATTTTTCACACTTAGTGACCATTGCAGCATCCTCATGGTCACATTATCAAAATTTTGATGTTTGGCAACAGATTTGTATTTATGATGGTTTCAATGTCCTGGGGTCATGTAAATCACCTTTTGTGACCTTTTGACAAAATATAACATTTTTAATCAAGCCCCCCCCCCCCCCCGATCAATGGTGTCCCTCTTTACCAATCTGAAAATCTGGTCACCTAAGATTATATCCAACCTGAAGGTCCATCATCTGGCACTATATCATTAATCATTTTTTATTTTTCATCCATATACTTTCTTTGGTAAAAAATGCAGCAGTGGTTTATCATTGTCTTCTCCTTCATCGCACAGTATGAACTGATTTTTTTGCAACTGTCTGAATTGCTGATGCCCAATATAAGGTACCTGCTTGCATTAGCTGGACAGCTAATGATGACCTTCGCACCTTGGATGACTCTACCAGGAATATATAGTCTTGGCAAATATTTTTAAAATGATATATGAACTATAAGAATAATGTTTTATCATCACATCTTAACAATGATCTCTGTTCTTTAAAATATTTTTCTTTATATAAATCTACATTGATGATCTCTTTATCACCTGCATTTATGGACAGGAGGCCTATCAAAACTGTATCTTAGTTTCAATAATTTTCACTCTTTCAGTATCAGTTTATTCAGAATAGTATACTAGAATAGTATACTAAATTCAGAGGTGAAAGCAACAAGTCATCACTTGTAACTTACACCAGCCAGTTAAACCTACAATGCAAAACCAACTTTCTCTAGAAACTGATAGCATCTATTACAAATAAACAAATGGTCACACATTTGAAAGCAGGAATAGGGATGGTACAAAATTGGAGGAAAATATTTGCTTATTTTATTACAGTGCTTAATTTTTTTAAAAAGGGAGTACAACTGACCAGGTCACTCACAAAACTGTTAAATTGACCCTAACCATAAGACGGTCATTTATACTCTAATCACCTTGCAACTGAACTACTACAATGCTCTGTAGATTGGGCTGTACCTATAGATCAGTGGTGTCAAACTCACATAATCACAGATGCATCACGTGACATATTGGGACTTTTCCCCCCTTTGCTAAACCAGGCGTCGGCATGGCCAGCCCATGGGCCAGGAGTTTGATAGTCCTGCTATAGACAATTCTGTGGCCGAGGGAAAAAATTTGCGAGGAGAAGAAGAATTTTTTTAAAAATCCTTCTTCTTGCAGCTCTTCTAGACAAAGACCTTCAGTATCCCACCTTCATCACCAGTGTTGAATACATAACATAAATTGACATTGAATACTTACTTACTTTACAAGTAAATAATTATTCAGCCTCTGGCCCTCACTTCATATATACTTTCCCAATCTGCTTTCTTCCCTTTAACATTAGTTAAACTATTCCTTAATTAAGTAGAGTATTTGAAAAGATGGAAAGGATGCAGTTTAAATGGCAAATAGATTAGTCACATACAGTTCCTCAAATGAATACCAACTTGAACACTCTTCAGGTTAACAGATTAACAGAGTTGGAAGGGATAGGTCAGGGGTATCAAACTTAAGGCCCTCAGGCTGAATCCAGACTGCAAGATGGTTAGATCCGGGCCACGGGGCCACCCTGGAAACAGTGAAGGACCAGATCTCGATGCCTTGGCCTGACCCAGGCCTACCGGGAGCTGATCTGCAACCTGATGGTGTCCATCTGGACCAGACTGCAGCCATCCTTAGATCTGTGGCACCACCTTAGCACCGCCCCCTGGTCGTGCACAGAGGAGGCATCAAACACTCATGGAGTCTGGTATCCAGGGGATTACATTCTGAGAACTTTCCTTTCACCCAGGATGCCAGCCCTTGTGTGCTTTAGACCTTCCCCCATCATTCCCTCTGCACCTGACAGACCTCTGCCTCATTTCTCCCAGTCCCATGCACATGTTTGTGTGTGTGTGCGCATGCATGCACATGCACACGTGTGCAAAGGATATCTCCCCCCCTTGCAGTCCCGCATCTTTTGCGATGGCATGCTGCAAACTAATAAAAGCTGGTTTTGGGGAGTGCTTGTTTCTTTTTCTCACTATTACCACTTCAATGGTGTGTGCTCAAGGTACTGTGGAACTGCACATTCACTCCCCTAACTTGCTGACGATCGCATTGCATCCTCCCCCACTACAAGCTCCCTCTCCCAGCCCCGGAGAAGGCTGCAACAAGCTCCCATTCCAGCTTCTCTTCTCCCATTCTTTTCCTCACAGTGTTGGGGCTGCAAGGGGGGAGACCCCCGTGCGTGCCCACAAACACAAACACATGCATGGGGGATCTGGGAGAGCTGAACTGAGAGCCACATAGAGGCCCATCAGGCACAGAGACAATGACAGGGAGGGGAGGTCAAAATGAGAAGCCTGTGTTCAGTACCTCTGGCAGCTTTAAAAAAAAAGAAGGAAAGCAGGGAAGGAAGGAAGGAAGGAAGGAAGGAAGGAAGGAAGGAAGGAAGGAAGGAAGGAGAGGCAACTTGGTTGGAGAAAGCAATTGTGTGTTCTGTTTTGTCACAGACAGAAATTTGTTGGCAATCCAAGTTAACACTGGTATTCTTGAAGTGTGAGGTCTTAGGAAAGTATCCCCTCCTTGTGTGTTTTCTCCTTATTAGTTTAGTCAATTCTTTCTTAAACTGCCTGATTTCCAAAGATGTTGGGGAGGGGGGATTCAACATACCTCAGATTGCCTTCTCCCGTTGGCACCTGCATAAAGGGTGCCATAAATACTTATTTCCTTTTCTATTACCCTGACACAATAGGGGGAAAGCCTTCCACCATTAGTTTATATTTTGGCCACTTCACAGTACAATATTGGATCATAATCCTCTTCTTCAGACTCTTTGTCGTCTTATGTGTAGACTAATATTTTAACATTAAACCTTGAGGACTTTCCTGGGAGATTTCCTTTCCTTGCTCCCTTGGACATTTTACTTTGGACATGTTTTTTTGCTCTGGGGCATATCCATATTAAACCTTTGGACCTGAACCTGGATCATTTCAGTTCCATGGAGTCCCTCCCCTGACTTCACAACTACCAAAGAATCAACAATTCCACGGGCCATTCCTCAGTGCAATATTGAATCATTTTCCTTTTATCATTATACTTTGTATAGGAATTACTTTTCCAGTACTTTAGCATCCTTCCCACTGGACTTTCAGGAGGCATGCTTCTGTGGGTGTTTGACTCTATACCCCCTTATTTTCCATAGGCCTAGAACTCCTATTTCCCATTCTATCCTACTCAAGACTTATGTATTTTTACACTTTGTCCTTCTCTGGCTGTTTTCCCCGTGGAAGAACAGAACCATGGATTCAAACTCTGCACTCACTTCATACTTACTTGTACATCTCTTACACACACACTTTCAAGAGTCTCACAGAATATCTCAACCACTAAGGCAATACTTAAGTCCAGTTTTTCTTACCTTGTTCTGTGCAGAGTTGCCTCGTTGCCACAGTGCCTACTTATTTTCTCCAACTGCCTTCCTGGTTGCTGACTCATTATGACTATATCCTGGGATTACAGTCAATCGGAGGAGCTGAACGACCACCAGTGGCACACATGACCATTGACATCAATGGGACATGTCTTTCTGGCTACAGGGCAGAGGGCCTCACTCCTCACAATGACATTGAATCCAGGCAGGAGCCCCCAATTTTGAGAAACAGACTCACCAGTCAGAAATTGGACAGAGTCATGAAGTGAAGCAGTAAGCGGTTTATTGCATGTTCTTGCAAGAACAGGTGGCTGGCAAGTAGGTACACAAAGGAATACATTTCTCCAGCTTTTTATTCCT